>NW_023592667.1:0-23147 GCF_014839805.1 Manduca sexta | reverse complement strand
AATTAACATTTACTAGTAAAATTATATATTTGTACGTGATTTAGAATATTCGGATTTGCAGTTAATTTTGATTTCGTTGTAGTTAACGGTATTAGAATGCTCTGAAAAATATAATACATAAGTGGAATATATTATAACACTATGGAATATTATATTAGGACTGCCTCGGTGCAGTAGTTTAATGCTTACGCGGTATGAGTATGACTACAGAGCTGCCGACTTGCGTACGAATCTTGGGTCCAAAGTCCAAACATAATTATGTCTGGGTTTTCCATCTTAAAAATTACTCAGTCGCAGCCCGGAGTCAGAAGGTTGCTGGTATGAGTGAAGGAATAGAGAGTGCATCTGTGTATTGCGCACACACTTGTGCACTATAATATCTCCTGCGTACCTGGCTGATCTTAGTGGGGATTGCTGAGCTGGTAGCCGAAACACGGCTGGGAGGGATTCATTACATATCTCGTAATGTATTCTGGCCACAAATCTCAATTATTCTTACAAAAAGATTTTCACGGGGAAATTTAATCAATACTTACTTTTTGTTTTTCACGTGTTTTGGACTTCTTCGCAGCTATAACTGGTTTAACTTTACCCCTTAAATACTTAGGAAGTATGTTTTCATATGACTTTTATAATTGTCATCTCGTGCGAATCTTTTATCTCTCGGAACTAAGTTCAATTTACTTTGCCATTTCCTCATGGTGTCCTCAAATTCCATATATCTCCGCCTGGTAAGTTCATCAATCTTCTTCTTTGCCAATCCTTTTACTATCTCTTTCTTTGGCACCTTTTTCTTTAACAAGCCAACGATATCGTTTTTGGACGATCTTAATATCTTTTTAAGCTTCTTTAAAAATGATTCTTTTTGGACCTGTTTAGTCACTTCCACATTCTTCAGGTTCTTGATTTGTCTATTTTTATGTAAATTTATGATAACTTTGACTTTTCGTTTATTGCTTTCAGCCCTTTGTTTATTCTATCCATAATTTCTCCACCTAAGTTACCTTCTATTAATATCATTCTTCGGTTATAAGCAAAGTCTAATAATGCCAGTGCATCGTTCATTTTGGTGATATCGATTGATAATATGAGATGCAGTAGTTTCATGGCATGTAATCTATCGTGGATTGGGGTTTGTGCTACAATATCTGTCATTCTGGGCCATTCAGTACCAATTTTCTTTATATCATTGGTTAAATTGTATTCTGGGTCAAATACTCTCAGTCCTATTACTGAGAATTCGTCTATATAATTGTTTTTAATAACTCTTTGAATAATTTTTCTTGATGTTGGCGAAAGGAAGCCAATGCGTTACTTTCAGGCAAATTTTTGTCAATAACTTTTAAAATATTAACCATTTCAGTAACTAAGGTTTTTTTAGTTGCATCATTCTTTGTATCGGCAGGCGTACGTCGACTATTTAGGTTTTCAACATCCGATTTCTTTTCTTTGTAATTCAATTTAGCTTGGTTTCGTACGTAACGTTTCATGGCACGCAGTAATATTTTTAAGTCTACAGGAATATGCGCTTCTCCTTTTAGTTTTTGTATACCAGCAATATCTCTTATAACCTCATAAATATCTCGTTTCAGTTTTAATAAATATTTCTGAAGTAAATTCT
The DNA here is from genome assembly GCF_014839805.1 of Manduca sexta. NCBI lineage: Eukaryota > Metazoa > Arthropoda > Insecta > Lepidoptera > Sphingidae > Manduca > Manduca sexta. Next base: position 21,526 of record NW_023592667.1, on the reverse strand, counting down.
TGTCGCTTCTTCTAAATTCATTTTCTAACTCCGGCGCTATTTCAAAGTTGTAAATAGATATAGTTGAGTTCGTATCATTATACCTATTTTCTTTAACACTTGTTTCAAACGAATTGTTATAAGTTCTCATAATTTTTATTAAGTTTTCGCTAACTCGGAGTAATTCTTCCAATTCTTTTTGTTTATCGTTAATTATATTACTTAATGGTAGCAGGACATTATTTCGTAATTCATTGACGTTGTTGGTAATGTTTTCTTTTTCTGTACTTATTTTTTTAATCGAGGTATCTCTTTTCATGATATTTTTGAGCCAAGTACAAAATTATCAATGTAATCTAATGCAGTATCTATCATGTTTATTTTATTGTCAGTTTCCGTGTAATCTGTTATAATATAAATATTAAATTGAGTAATTTTTAAAACTAAATACAAAGGAGACTCAGTCCCCACAAGCTCGGGTCGGATGTTATATAATAGATACACATAAGATTTTTAAGTATGGATTGAGGTATATGCCCCTGTAGTATATAGGGTCCTTTTGACATTGCGTTTGTGAATGAACCCCCGTATTTATACTCTCGAAAATAACATTTTATAAGAAGTTATTCGAACTGTAGATGGAATATAAACAAGTGTAAGTTTTAAACAAAATAAGCATTAATAAAACGCAGTTTAATGTTTTGCGTCCAAATATCAATACTCTTAGAGAATACAGTCAGATACATCCGTTCACTCGCCATATTCACACTAAACTACAAAAGGACCAAGCAATCTGAAAAGCAAAACCGAGATGTTTGATGCTAACATTCATTATTCATGGCTGATTTGGAATATTGTTAGCAGAGGTAAAAAAGAGTTGTGGTTTCATTTATTAACGCAATATCACAATGACCCTGTCTAAGACTTAACAACGTACCGGTCCAGTTAGTTGTAAAATTTCTTGATTCTTTTAGCTGATTCTAGTAAATCAATAACTATGTCTGTTTCTTCAGCTGGTTTAGGCGGAGCATAATTGTTCTCCCATTCTTCATTCCCAGGTGTGTTAGTAGTAATGTCTGTTGCATTATCTTCATCAAATATCATGTAATCAAATGTTGTAGAATCATTGTGTTTATCTAGAGGTTTTCTACGAGAGTAAGTTTTGCTATCAACTGCGATGTTGTTTAGCACTTCTTCAAAATCTAGATAGTCTACTCTAGCACTAGTTTCTGGGCTTGTTTTGGTTCGTGTGGTGGTTTCTGTAAGATGAAGTGGATTTTAGTGCAGTTATAAGATTTAACATAACAATATTTTATACGGTAAGTAAGGTTCGTTATATTGCCATTGGCGTTTGATTCCTTTACACCTGTTGGTAATTGGAGTAGCGTTCAGATAGTGTGTCGACTGACGGAATATGGTCATCCCTCGCGAGTCTACGTAGTTATGCTGGCCTGTGTGGATTTAGATATACACATGCTGTTCCCGGAACGCGACACATTGATGTGAACCACTAAGCGGGATAAAGATAGTGAGATGAAATTTTACGTTTAAGATTTAGTTTGTTTATACAATTTATAATAGTTATAGTAAATTTAGGTGCCTTGAATTTATAAAAAAAAATATTATAATAATTGTCTTACCTGTAAATGAAGTAATATTATTTATATTTTCAGTAGCCGATGAGATAGCACTGTTTTGTGTTGTTTCTTTTGAGTTTAAAGGTGGTACTCCAAACATCCATTGTGAAATTTGTGCAAAACTTATTTTATTCGTGGTCAGTTTGTTTAGATTTTCCTCTGTGTTCCGTTTTGTCCTCTTGTTAGTTTGAGCTGTGAATTTTTTGGGGTTTCTTATATTTTATTAGTGATTTTATTTAAGCCATGACAAAAGCGTGCGCATTATTATTCGTAAAATGTGTTATTGGCACAATAATCCTTATAATATTTACTCTTAATTTAGAAGATATTTGTTAAAGAGAACTCCACTGAGAAACTATTAAATCCAAAATAACAACACACAATTTTTCCAGCTTTAAGGGTTTGTTTCTTTCTGAGTAAATACTATTATTAAAGTCACACTAATAAAATGTATGCTCTCAAATATCTGGCAAAATATGGCTGTTCACTATGAAAAGGCTCTAATACTTGTTTATTATATTATTTTACTAGCTGACCCGACAGGCGTTGTCCCGTCTTAACTATGAATTTGCAGCGCGCATTCTGTCAATCGCTGACAGTTATTTCAAATAATTGACAGTTCTATAAAATTAATATTAAGTTTTCTTAAATTTTCAAATTTTCCGCGCAATAACAAACACTACAAAAAAAATAGTGAAGTCGGTCCTGCCGTTCACGCGTGATGGCGTGACCAAGGGAAATAGGGATTCATTTTTATATATAGATTTAAATCATGGATAAACCTACCGTTCATAAGATTCTCAATGATGAAGACTAGCATGCGATGGTCGATGTCGGTGACGACGTCAGCTCGGCACCGGCTCACCGTGGTGCAGTTCCAGCTGCCGCTAAGGTCACAGCTGCAAGTCTTGCAACCGACACATATGTTTTCTGAGATTGAAAATATAAGAATGAACTTTCTCTTAAAATTAAGTCCCGAAAAGGAAATGTTATAATACCAGCTGTCCATTGCTCAACACGGGCCTCCTTAGTCCTCTACTATTGACAGGGTTTTGCCTTTAGACCACCACGCTCGCTTAGTGCGGATTGGTAGACTACACACACTTTCAGATAAGTTACAAAGATATAAAGAATATTTTTTAAAATAAGGGTAAACATTAAAAATGAAAATTTAAAAGGTTTCTCTCCGGCGGGGAATCGAACCCCGGTCTCCCGCGTGACAGGCGGGGATACTGACCACTATACTACCGAAGACTTGTTAAATGAGACATATTAAATAATCGTATCACAATGCAGCCACAAGATGCAATTCGTATTACAAGATTACATAATAATTTTATACGGCAAAGTGAGATTACTGCATTTAATGATTAGGGAGTAGGGGCAAGATAGATCGACAGACGAGAGATCACAACTCAGGCAATTTTATTTTATTTTATTATGCCCGCCTGTTTGAAGCCAGATATACACGGGCTGATCCCGAAACGCGACTAACTTATATAGGCCAGTATGGAAGGTCTGAGCAGATATAAATATCCTATGTACAATCATCTAGGAGTAGACCGAAGGATCTAATATTACTTACCTTTAGGGTGCAATCCGCATATTGGAGATACTAGTGGTATACATTCAGTGTTGGCATCAGATGCTGTAACAAATATGATAATTTCAAATGATTAATTTGGTAAAAATCCTCATTAATTTTCCACCATTTTAAGATTTCATTATTAGTCTCAGAAGGTATCACTATAAAAGTCTGCATTCATTTTGTGCTAGGCATCCGTAAATCCTAAATTATAGTCCTTAAAGCTTTAAGTCTCTAAATACGTCTAAGAACATCTAGATTGTGAATAACCTTATTATTATTTTTGCCGCTGTATTAATATATAAATTTGCATGCTGTGGTCTCCTATAATTGAAGAGGCACGTCACATTGCTAATTGTACAAATACTACGACATTGTATTTATTATAAGCCGTGCATCCTACGTTGGAGGTCCTTAAATAAATCAATAAATAAATCACCTTTCTCCATAAACCGGTACATCAATCGATCTACTTCCTCCCTCATCTCATGATTATCAACTTCCTCGATCTTTTCTTCATGCAGTATCTCATCTGTTTCCACGTAGTACTCGCACCTTGCCTGGTTCATCTGCAGGCAGTCTTCCCCATAGCATATCTTACAAGGCTCATTGCTTCGACGATAGGGCTGATATTGAAATGAGAGCTCGGTTCCTGGAAGAAGGTATGCGTATTTTGAATAGTTTAGTATCTGAGAGTAAAGAACATTGCCAGGGTTAGCTTCAGGGTCTACGTCAGTTTTGTAGGTGTCAATGCGAGTTTCAGAGTCCGTGGCTGTGTCAATATTAGGGTCTGTCAGTGTGACGTGTAATTGGACAATGGGCAATGGCATTCGGCAAAGGGGTAAAAAGCATCAGCACACAATACGCTGTACACGATTTACATATTACAAAGGCTGCAGCAGTAATTGCATAAAACACAATTATAGTTAATAAGAGCTAAGCTAAGCTAACTTCTATTTGGCTGTTTTCCGCAAGTCTTCGGTAGTATAGTGGTCAGTATCCCCGCCTGTCACGCGGGAGACCGGGGTTCGATTCCCCGCCGGAGAGGTTTTGTTTTATTGATTTTTGCATCCTGATATATTTTGGTTCTCATAATTGTAATATAAGAATATAATAATCTTGGTATCACTGATATGAATCAATCAGAAATACAAAATTTCGCAAGAATATTTCAAGTTTGGTACAATATATTAGATCAGACAAACATTAAAGCTGGAATTCGGCAAATGATACTTCCTGCGGATGATAAACAGAAAACAATGTAAAATGCAAGTTATTCCAAAAATTGCAGTAAACTTACCGGACACGAGCGAACAGACGAGCAAGCAAGCACGCAACATGGCGGCGAAACGACGTTTAACGCGCTGTTTACTTAAGATATTGTTACCAGACGATGGGACGGATTTGGAGGAGTACCACATGTTCACGCCTTTATTGATAACGGGTTAGGTAAGGACGTAGTAAACTATTTCACAGACTTTGTCAATAGTAACATGTGATAGGCTTTATTGGTATATCTAACGCAATTTTAATTCAAAACTACTTTGATGGTTCCTTCAAAACATTTTTTTCATAGATATCAACCATATTCCCTTTCCGCTCAAACACATTGCCACTGCATTGATGAGATGACGTTGATCTATGAAAATGTAAGGTTTTGTTTATGAAACAGCGTCTAGTTAACTTTTATAGTTTTGAAAGACGAGACGAGCTTGAACAATAGAAACACCATTCAACACCTTGAATTAAAAGTATTATTTGATATTCCACTGCGCTTGCCATCCTTAGACATTGGCTACAAAGGTCTTCAAACCGGACCACAATAAGGACTACACACTGCTGCTTGGAGGCAGTAATAGAGCATAAGCTCATAAATGATTACTTAAGTTTGGCGTATTAAGTAACTCAACACATTAAATACCTACTTGAGATTTTACTCAAAGGAGAGACATATTAACAGCCAGAGATAGTAATAACACTATTTGCATTCATATGATAGAATTTGAGGTTTGGTAATTCCTTGTAGGAAAATTATGTTGCTTACTTAAGACATACATGCTTATGGCGTGGAGCAAGTGATGTAGGCAGAGTTTTTACACCAGGGTTTTCAACACAGCGCCTTATTCTTCGCCAATCTGTCACTTATGAACCACACGGAGCAAATTGGCTTAAACGTGACAAATGGATATTCAATTCAATTCAATTTTTAGATTGTGGCTCCATCGTTGGCAGACGATGATTTTGCAAATGGATATAAATTGAAAGTTAATGAACTGACATTCTAATATGTCAGTATTCTCTAGTCTTCGGTAGTATAGTGGTCAGTATCCCCGCCTGTCACGCGGGAGACCGGGGTTCGATTCCCCGCCGGAGAGAATCTTTTGACTCGTGCGAATTATATTTCCGGTATCTGATTAGCATTTTTGTTTTGTACTTAATTATTGATTTTTTGTAGCTTGCCATCTTTAATTGTTTTACGAATTATTTATTTTGGAAACAGAATGTTCCCAACGTGAAACAGCAAAAAGTAATCTGTAAGCATTTAATATTTTATTTCGGCACTATGCATTTTTCGGGATAAAAGATCTGTATTCCTTTAAGACCAAATATTTAATTATTCAAAGCATCTTTGGACCCTTTCCTTTCACTGTTCATCTAAGTTTCTTCATACTCAATTCCTCCACATAAATTGGGACTCAAGCTTACATCCCCTAACTCCGCACCTGCCATCGTGCTGTATTTCCTCCAATGTTTGTAAACACCCTCGCGGCGGCACGGCAGCTCGCTCGTCTAATCAGTCGATCATCGAATTTGACCATGTTACCGTTGTTGCTGTTACTTCAGGCTTACACTGCAGGTAAGTTCTATAACGGAGCTCAAACGAATTGTGGAAAATAATGCGTAATAACAATCGACCAATAATATACGTCTATGAAAGGAAAGCAGATGCTGGTGTTCTTGAATGTATGACATTGTAGCCAGTGTAACTACTGGACATAATAAGACTTAGCATCTCAAGTCTCAGGATGGCATTGGAACACCGAACAATACTTTGTAATTCAAGACATTGGATGGTGTTTCTACTCTTTATGGGCGGTCGTATTACTTACCATCAGGCGAACAGCAAGTTAGTCTCGGCATTCACAGCAATAAAATAAGAATATCTGATGATGCATGATGAAATATAGGCAAATACTGCACTAAATCTTTTATAAGACATTACAGTATTGAAAACATGAAAGTGTAAAGGAAATAGTTATCTGGAATGATGTGGGATATTGCATTCTTCGGTAGTTAGTATAACCTGGTTTTTCTTACTGACCACTGACTACTAAATACTGACTAGTGACTTGACCTAAAGAACATCACTAAGGAATCGATAGGATTTACCATAATTGTGTGTACGGTTGTGTCTGCCAGGGGATCAATTGAAGTAGACTAAGAAGTACTATCCAGAGCCTGCTAAGAGACCACCTTTATGAAATGTGAAGTCATTGCCTTCTCCAATGGGATACAATAGTTATGTAGATGCGAGTCGATGCTGTTGTTATCCATTTGGATTTATCTTGTTCTCCATCCGTTACTTCTTCGCGCCTCGATACCTCATCTAATAATGTTTCAGAACTGTGTCAGTTTTTATTGTGAGATCTAAGGATTTCTTCTGGACTAGCATGTGGAGTGAAGTCTTGTCAGTCGCCAAGCAGATGCAAAGCACTGTAGTTTTGGTTATCCAGTGTTATTATTAATCATGAGACTTGTAATGTTTCTATGTAGATCGAAGTTGTAATGTTGGTGATCATTATATGATGCTATTCACAACCAAGCGACTATTCTTGTGATTAAGTTTTATAAAATTAGTTTTGTATTATTTTACTGGTAAAGAAAATATTATTGTCTGGTTTCAGATCATGGTTTATGGAATCTTAGGATTTTTTTTAATAATTATTTTTTTTATTTTATTACTATTATATCATAATTGATTATTTATATAACTAAATTTGTCAGTATTTTCAAGTCTTCGGTAGTATAGTGGTCAGTATCCCCGCCTGTCACGCGGGAGACCGGGGTTCGATTCCCCGCCGGAGAGAACCTTTTGTAAAAAAAACCTGTCCTGCGGTAGCAATTTTTTTACAATTTATAATATTAAAATAAAATATTTTTAACTTGCGATGGGACCATCAATGAATGCTCGCCGTGTCTCTGGGAATACGAATCTGTCCTTACCAGCAATAATACTCAAATATTAGCTAATATTTACAACTATTGGAAACATTAGTTATCTACTTCCTATCATAGTGACATCATACAATTTTATATTACTAGCTGATTCGACAAAACTTGTTCTGTTTAACTATGAATTTGCAGCGCGCATTCTGTTAATCGCTGAAATTATTTTTTCTTAAATTTTCTAACGTTCCGCTCCACTTCCTTCATTTTCTTTCATAAGATCCTTCTCCTGACAATACCAAACAGAACAAAAAAAAAAATTGTGAAATCGGTCCAGCCGTTCACGCGTGATGGCGTGACCAAAGGAAATAGGGATTCATTTTTATATATGTAGATAAACAGCAACTCTGCAAAGTTTATAATAAGTTTACGTCTAACAGTGTTTTAAAACATTAAGAATTAAGTATAGAATTTTAATATTGTATTAAAAAGGACTTAAGTTGGCAGTTTTGTCTAATCTTTACACTTATTAAAATTAAATATTAATACATCGTTTGTAATAGTCATGATTTGGGAAGTAAATAGTCATTTTTATATGTTTTGATTGTATTCAGCATGTGTCCTAAATAAAAAAAAATTGTAAAATATAGTTTCATCAGGATAGTTTAACCTAAATAGTTTGGTAATGGATGATCTCAGTTGAATTGTTTGTTACACTTATTCGTACGTTACTCACGTCATATGAAACCTAGCTCTGTTTTAGATTACGTAACACCAACGGGTTTGTTTTGTCTGCCTTTATAATTGTTAGGCGATTGCATTTTCATTACCTTACGCGTTACTTAAAGATCTTTAGTTAAAAATTATATATTATAGTTATATTATAAGCGATAGATCCTCTGACAGATTGGCGTAGTTCTAATGACTTGGCGATTTCATTCGTGCATCGAGTTTAAATATATTTAGGCTTTAAGTATCGTTCGTTTCGCCAGTTTGTTTGGGAAATTAGGTAGATATCTTCTTCCTAATATAATAAAAGGGAAAGTTTATGAACATTTTTGGATGTTTGTTAAGTAAAGGCAATAACAGTTTAAAGGATTAGGATGAAATTTGACAGACGGAGAGACGATGTCCTGGACTAACGCAGGCTACTTTTTATCCCGCTAATTTGTTCGTATGGGAAATAATAGAAGATTTAATCTGGTTTTTAAATAGATGGCACTGGAGTCGTACAGGTGGCGCTAGGTGCTATGAATCGTCACAGTGTTTTAGGGAATTTGATAGCAAGAAAGGCTAATCTTTTATCTATATCTATATTTATAATAAATCTGTAGAGAGGTCAATTCTGTACATGAAATATATTTCCAAAATAACTATCAGGGGGTGATTAGGGATCAATACTGATGCCAAAAATGCAATTAGTAAAATTTTTGTCTGCCTGTCTGTCTGTCTGTCTGTCTGTCTGTCTGTATAACCGTTATAGAAACAAAAACTACTCAACGGATTTTAACGAAACTTGGTACAATTATTTGTCATACTCCTGTGCTGGTTATAGTATACTTTTCATCACGCTACAATTAATAGGAGCAGAGCAGTGAAGGGAAATGTTGGGAAAACGGGAGAAGTTACTCCATTTTTAAGCTTCCGTCGCGTGTGCAAGCTTAATGGTTAAAGCTACACAGAAATCATGTATGACGGAAATGTTCTCCTTAAAATTATGTAAAAATATCCCACCACAGCATATGTCTATCTTTTATGGTTGACTCACAATAACACGTGTAACTCCCGATAGCTTAGCAGTTCGGAGCTTTCTCATTATATTTGTCTACTCTTACGTTTATAACACTCTCAGTCATCCCTAATTATAAAAGTTAACATTATTAAATATTCCATAAAAAGAATCATAGAAATCGGTATAGAAACACCAAAGTTATACATGAAATACGCTAATAATAAGCCATCATGCGTGAATACTGAATCATGCTATAAGGATTATTTTTGTATATATATAAGGTCGCGAACGCACAGGCAGGCGGCTTGCTTGGCACCTAGAGGCTAGCGAATCACCTAGCGAGTAGCTTCGTAAAACGAACATTCTCGAACGTTCGCGACCGGCTCCATTTTTGAAGTCCGAAATCCACGCGGGCGAAGCTGCGAGCGGAAGCTAGTAATTAATAATAGAGTAAAATATGTAGGTTAGCTCAACACGTAATCATTGTTGAGATTTTTGTCACTTATGAAAGGGAATAAGTACATCGTCATTGGCTACAAATAATAATTGTGAAAAAAATAATTAGTTACTGAAAAAAAAATATTGCGTTTTTTTTCACCCGCTCTAAACGAAGGCATCACGTACAGAGGTTATTTTAATTTTCTGACCATTCATCATCATATCCTTTTTGCAGCTTCCCAAACCCAAAAGAACTTCACAATAAAATACGTGCAGACGTGTCCAGACGTGGGCTACTTCGTGCAGAGGGAGCTCGCTCCTAACTCATTGGGTTTAGGGCCGTGTTTCCTCTGCTTCTGCCAGAATGACGGTACAGCTACTTGTTGGAGGCGGGAAGACTGGAGATGTGATGTTGAGAAGTACCATCACCATCACGTAGGGAGAAGGTAAGAAATGAAAGGTAAAAATAGTTTATAAAGGGTCTGATTCTTCGTATAGTCGGAACGCTGTGCAGCTAATTGTGACAAAAACTTTAAAATATTATTCTTTTATGTTTAAAAACCTTTAAGCGTAGTACATTTTTGTTACACACCTTTTTGTGTAATGTGAGGAGACCTTTTTACATAGATCTTCAAAATTAAAGTCTATTTTTAATATACAAAGTTTGTTTCGGTGTTTATGTAAGGAGACAAAGATTTTAATACGGGTGAATTTTTAAAAATGTTAATGACCTTTTTCAGGGATACTAGAATCCGTCGCGGCATTGGACTTTGGTGACGTATTTTTCCGCGACGCCACTAGAGACGGTAAGCCCTTCTTTATTTCTTACATCTGAATTGTCAGATAGGTCAAACTCATTACATAGCACATTACGCTTGCTGAAGATATCTTCTATCTGACAAACAATTAATATTTACCCGCAATAGTTAGTAATTTTTTTTTAAGTTACACTTATACTACTTTCTTGTTTCAACTTTTTGACTATACACAGTACACAATAGTCTTAATTTATCTAAGTCCGCACTTTAAGTAAATAACTAGTATAAGGGCGCAATGTTTAGGAATACAATCTAGTTTTTATGCTTGTATATTTTATAATTAGCTTTAATTTTGATTGTAATCTGTTTTGCGTTTTAATTTTATTAAATAAAATATACAATACCAATCATTATGGATGTTTTCAGTATTCAACAAAAATATGCCGGAACAATGCAAGCCTTTTGAGTCGAGTTTCAGCGACGGATGCCCACCCGGTATGTATGTTTTACAATACAATTGTAATTTCGAAGCATTATCCTAACATTTGTTATATTTATTGAAGAGCTGATATTAATAAAAAAAAACCCGCCTGATTAAGAATTTTAGCGCTAAAATTCTTAACCAGGCGAGTACAAAACGGGAGAAAAATAAAACACAAAAAACCGCGATAGAATCCAAAAATTAGTTTAATTTCAATGTCTAACATTCGCGTAAACATAAGAAATAATTATATGATGAACTCTTCATTAAACGTAATTATTCATATGATAAAATTTAAATAATAAACAGGGGCAACAATGGAGCTAACAGTTTTTCACATTGTTTTTTGGTAGGGATCAGTCTTCAAAATATTTTAAACATATGCATACATATGTTGTACCGATCCTACATAGAGGCGAATAATAGCAGGATGATTACTAAATCTAAGGTTTTTTTGTAGAGGACTGGTGCATCGGCTGTACGGTGTGTGACTGCGACGCCAATGGCCGCTGGGACTGCCACGTGCTCAGCTTCTGCGACAGTAAGATCTACAACACATCCACCATTAACCATTTTATGTTTGCTTTCCTTTTAGTTCCCTAAGGTTTCATGAAAGAAATGTATCTTTCCATAGTAAATTGCAAAACGTATTTTATGCCATAGAAATAAATTGTTTACAGAAACTACAAGGAAACCTTCAAAGAAACGCAAAGGTAACTACAGAAGGACAGTCATCAGAAAAACACAAGTGAAACCTAACAACACAAGTAAAGCCGTCACCATCAAGCCGATAGCTAAACCGCCGCCAAAGATCATTAGAAAGGTTATCAAGAAACCAGCAATCCTCAATACTCGGACGAAAAGACAGCCGCAAACACACAAAAATATCAATAAAAAGATCCAAAAACATTAATAGAAGCAAACCTAATAAGGTAATAAGGAGGAAGGTTCCTCAAAAGAAAATCATCAAGAAAGATGTAGCAAGGAAGCCTATTAAAATAAACAACGGGCCAAACCAAATAGTATTGCCTACTACTCCGAAGTTTGCTCAGGCTGTAGTTCAACAAATGCTAAAAGCTGTCCAACAACTGATGAAGAATGATGTGAAGAAAGGAAATTCATCGAAGATCTTAAAAGCAGTTGATAAGAAACGGCCAAATACACAGAAACAGGACAAGAAGGCTCTGATGAAAAGGTTTTCGACTATAATTAGACAAAGCGCGAAACAGATCAAAGTGAATACAGATAATGTTAATAAGAAAAAAACTGCGCGAACTAAGAGAGAAGTTGATGATAGCGAACATTTGAAAGTCATTAGCGTCGTACCAATTGTTAAAGGTTTGTTCTATTTAAAGTATAATTTAAATTGACTTTGTAAAATAAGTGTATTTAAAACAATATTCAAAATGAAGTAAATTTTATGAATTTTAAATGATGGTAAAATTATTGCTTTCAGAGAACGTAACCGTGTCAGATAAAATAATCCCTATAAAGGAAGAAGAGACATCCACTGAAAATCCAAGAAAGCTTTTAAGTACCTTCAGCCTTCCAAATGATACTACGACTAGTCCCATTCCCACCACTACTATTACGACAGAACCAACGTTCTTCTATGAAGTGACAGATGATCAAACAAGCATTAAAATAGATTCGACCACTAATACACCTTTAATGACGCATACGCTAAAGCCAGAAAACAATGTAACTCTGCATAATACCACAAGTGAGAAATGGAGACAAATTATGAACATCACGAAATATGTTCCAGATTTTAAAATTGCTACTGAAAATATTATACATTTGTTAAACAATATGACGGGTGCCAATGATTTAAAATTCAAAAAATGGTACCAGATAAAACTTTTAAAAGATAGGGAGAAATATTTCAAAATAGGACAATTTAAAGAGAAAGAAATTAATATGTTCTATAATAACAACAAATCTAGAAATAATACATTCGTTCATTTAAAGCCAAATGTTTATTCTCAAGATATAAAAAGAAAGATCGATATGCCAAAGAGAAATAAAATAAGGAAAATTATTTTAAGTCCAAGAATAATTAAAGATAGTGTAAATACAACATACCTGAACAAAAAAGTCAGTAATTTACAAAGCATATTTAAAAATATATTGAAGGAATTTAATAAGAATACAACTAAAACAAAATCAGGAAGCAAAAAAATTATATGGTCAAATACATGAGAAATCTATTTAATAATTTACTACGTAGAGGTAAATCCAACATGACTAGATCAAAAACTGAAATACTTCTAGAAAAGCAATACACTATTAACATGCTCTGTGAAAATATTGGCTCCTGCAATCTAAATCCTAGAGATAGGAGACTGTTAGACGCCAAAGTGACGCAACTAGGCGTTGAAACTGACAAGGTTTTGAAAATAATAAAAATAATTAAAGGTCTATTACATCTCGTCGATATTCCAACGGACAATCAAATTATAAACACCATAAATAAGCCAAAATCTAATTTGAAAGATGACGTTAATAAGCTCAACATCATACTACGTGATTCATACATAAACGATTTAAAACCAAAGTCACTATCTCAGACACAAGCAACACAAATTGACTACATAAAGAAAAACACCCAAGAGTTCATCCACGCAGTGGCAAATTTTGGTAAAATACTCAACGAAATCATATCACTTTTAAAGAAAAACAACAGAAATGTTAAAAAACGTAAAGTCAACGAGGTTGCAAGAACATAAATTTAGCAACTCTGAAGCGTTTCAAAATTTAAGAGATTTATTAATAAGATATGATATTACACAGAACTCATTTTTTAAGAAGATCTACGATTATATGACTGTGTTTGAACTGAAATTAAAAAAGGACAATCAGAAGACAGCAAGCGTTGACAGAGAACTAAAGAATATGGCTAACATAGATAACTTTTCGAGAAATATAGTAACAAATTTACGAAAATTGACACAACTTGCTCAAAATATAAATTCTCGGACGAAGAGAGAGGTAATGAGAGACAATGACGCTGTTGAATATTTGTTGATGTTAATGGAGTACTTGTTGAAACAGAACTATTCTTTGGATGCAGCACCTGGTGAGTATCCCGTGAAAATAAAGCGCAATCAGATTTGACAAAGAGGACGAGTAATGAGTTCATTGTGAAATTAAGCTTGCGAAACACGAATTCTGTGTTTGTATATCGCGGTAATTTCTGATATAATTTATCGATCCAGTATTAAAGTAAGTATGGTAGGTTGTAATGTGTAGATATATATTTATGTACTTATATATACATTAAATATAATAAAACTTGAAAGTTACCATTTAGTTTTTATAAAATAGCTACTAAATATAATCAAATATATTGTAATTTTTTTTTGTCCTTAAGTAGTATTTTATCCAATTGTAAACTATACCTTTGCAGGACCACATTACATAGGCAGGCAAATACATATACTTTTCAATAAAAATACTAAGAGTTCTAATTTTAGCAACAATCTAGAATAGACAGCAAAAGATATTGTAGTTTAATAATATTTACTTGTCGGAAATAAATAGCATAAAGTCACGGCACGACGTGACTCGAACTGACGCCAGTACTCGAAGTGAGAGGTGTCTATTGAAACTAAATATTGTTAGTGTAACGCCTGTATACACTTGCAATATTCATTTCTCAATAAAGTTCACCAGACCGGAAAATATCTAGAACTTTTAGCAATACTGTCTTACGTTTCAGCAAACGACGGCATCGATATGCTTATAGAAGCTATAAAAAACGCTCCGGATATTAAACCGATAAAGAAAAAAGTACTAGAGTACACACCAGCTATATTTCCAACAAGAACCGTTCCTGAAAAAATAAAGAGGGTCAAAGGCAAGGCGAGAAAGACAACTACAATAAAAAAACAAGTTGTAACATCGAGGTTAGATAATCCAAAATTTGTAGAGGCTGTCGAGGAAGATAAGGATTATGAAGATAAATTCATGTATACGAGACGTGCCGTTGATAGTGAGAGCGAAGGAATGGAAAATAATGTTAATACTGTTACCAGCAAAATTGATTCTATCCCTGAATATTTAAAAGAAAGCGACTCAGAAGCAATAAATGATAATAAAATAGAAAAAATAGAAATAAACGATAACAGCGAAAGTAAATTAGATAAATCAAATACAAAAGAAAGAGTCCAAGAAAAGAAATATGACATATTTAAGGCTGATCTTGGTGACTTTATTGTTTTCGTTTCTTCGACAGCTCCACCGACGCATCCTACTGCACAAGTTACTGCTAAAGCAACTGTCACAGTTGCAAAAACTACAGAAACGTCACCAGAAATTGCTGACAAAAAGATAGAGTGGATCGACGAGAGTTACGAGAAAGATATCAAAGAAGAGCAGAAAGCAGAAACTACGAAACCGCCTGTAGTGGTAACGAGAACTAAAAAGGCCACTAGTAAAGAAGAAAACATAAGTACCATGACAAAAGAAATAAAGACAGAAGTAAAGAAGAAGACTACAAGGGCAGAAGATGTGGCGTATAAAAAACAAATGGATTTACTGAACTCACTAGACTACGTGACAGAGAAAACAGAATTCGACATAGAATCAAAGGACATAGAAGATCCATTCCCATCTTATTTTGGTTAAGATTATATGTTGTAAGACTGGTATTCATGTTTGAAATTATGTTTGATTGCGATTGCTCTGTTTAGACGTCCCAGAAGATATATTGCATGAATCTTTAAATAATTAAATTTTGCGTCATAATGCCCAGTAAATATTATGCCAGCATGTTCAAAGTTTACTTTGTTGAGAGATAGCGTTATTTGGTGGTAAGATATTTGTATTCGGCCGGATAACGTCTATATCCAGAGTTTAAAACCAGCAATAGTGGCCAACTTGACTGTCGCGTTCCGGGCTCAGCCTGTGTTCAAACAGGCCGGCATAATTGTGTCGACTGGCGAGGGAATCGTCTCTCGTCAGGCACTTTACTGTGCCCGGATAAAAAAACATAATTCACACTTATCATCTCCCTGTAATCATTTTTATCCTTGTATGATGACGTAGTTTCTCCAGTAGGTACGCTATATCTGTAAATCCATCTTTATAAGGGTCTCTGGAGCCTGAGCAACAAATGTAATGCCCTAAAAGTCCAAGGAAAATAGCAAATTGTGCTATCATCAATCTAAGGAAAAAACATCTATATTAAGAATGAATGAATACGAATGAATGTATATTATTTATTTCGTTGTTTGTTGTAATTTCATATTTATAAGTTTATTATGTGATTTATTATCTATATCGCCATATTAAATATTAATAATTGTAAATAGTTCAATAAACGCGTTATAGACGATGCCAGTAATGTAAGCTAGTGGGCGCCACTCGACTACCTTTAAAAATGGTGGATATCATTTGAATTTAAACATTTATGGTTCGATATTGCGTCACTTTGATTTTTTTTAAACAAAATATTTTTTGGTTCATATTTGCATTGAATCATATTATATTTAGTTTTTAGTAAATTCATAAGATGATAAAACAATTACAATAATTTCATTAGAGTATAATTTAAAGAAATTCTAAGCTTACAAAATGTACACTAAAAATGATAAAATAGAATTCTTATTTAAACAATTAATAGTACTCTACTATCACAGCTTAGTCACTGGCATCGTGTAAATAATAACATATGTTTTATTTCTGAGATCCTTTCACAAGCGGCCATGGATTTGTTGGCCCTTCTACACTAGGCCTTTTGAAACACATTAACACTGTTTTTGTTGTTCAAGTAATGGTTTAGGATAATTTGTTAGCAATATAAATGTTGGCCGGAGTTTTAACATGTTTAGATTGAATTGTAAATTGCTAGCCTTCTCGGTTTAGTAGTATATGTGGGCCGTGTTGGATTCCCGAGTCGGGCAATTATGCGAGTTAAAAATGATTTGGTTAGGAATGGATGTTCCAGAGAAATTGCAGGCTGCCGCGCAGTGTACGTGAAAACTGCGCCCAATAAATCTTGCTACACACCCATTTTTTGCCATAATGTCAAAACACTGCTAAGCAGATTTATAATACAAATATATGTCTAATTTTTCACGACGCGATAAATGACGTTGTGCAAGAGAAACAGGAGGTTTCGGAACAGGAGACGCTAGTAAGAGCAGTGTAAATCCGCAGCGTAAGGTCGACGGTCGAAGGCGGCCGCCCGGAACGGTTTGCAACACTGATTGTTACGAACCGCGTGGTATGAACAATTTCGATCGCTGGTCTGAGAACATGTTACCAGCCCTCTATTGTGTACTGTCCCACTGCTGGGCCTCTACTACTGAGAGGGTGCTACTGAGAGAATATCTCACAATAGGAAGTTTATGTTTGGTGTTTAGAAATAGGGCACTAATTGGGTTAACTATAAAATATTGCTGATTACTGATATGGCTGACAGGAGATGATGCCTCGTCAATTGACACAATTCTGCCGGCCTGTTCGAAACTAAATATACACAGACTGATCCTAAAACGCGACATATTTATGTGGCATACTATTGTAAGAACACTTCGTGTCCTGTGGTCGCAATCCGCATGGACACAAAAATCAACTCTAACGTGCGAAACAGTGTAGGCTGAACCCACATTAGAGTAGGATAAGGGCATGTCAAATAGGCTGGCATAATACGGTATTTTTATATGCTTGATTTTGTACATTATTTTATAATGTACCTTAAATAATACGAAAAAGAAATTCTGTGAAATCAGCTTCAAAATTGTTTGAAAAATAAAGCAGTTATACACAATTTAAATATTGTTGTGAGAAAAACGGCGTGGTGGGATTATAGCGCTATCTCTTTTTCACGTACGCAGCTTTCTGCCTGTTGATACTCGGTGACGTCATAGTTTGCTATAACTCTTATTGACAACTACCACTTCTCCCGAATTTCAAAGTTTTATAACTTATTTATTATTCAGTGGATTTTGAAAATTGTTTCGCCGCTAGATGTGGGTGACATACATTTTTGATAAATGTTAAAAAAGTTGTCAATTACCCAATTGTGTCAATTGGTGAGGAATAAATTCTTCATCAGTAAATATGGTCGTCTATCTGAACCCCACTCCACTTACCATTACGTGAAATGGGGTGACTGCCATGCTCGTACTAAAAATAGTGTGTAGAGTTAACCCCAAATTAAAACGGTATGTTTATGGTCTATATCGAGGGGCTCCTTTACCGCACTTAGCCCGTAGGAAGTCTGGCCGTTGTTCGTGATATGCCAGCTATATGTCTAGTCAGCCTTTCCAGAAGTAAAGGATCTTCCTGGTTCCTCTATAGGCCTCTCGGAATGATCCTGGTGTACCGAGCATTTCAGGATTAGAACGACAATTGAAGAAGAGAACTAACGTGGCTCTAAATACATTTTATATTAATCGTTTGCTGTGAGCATTAATTGCCTTGAAGTTTTGTGTCAAGGCGTACATTTTCGGAATGTTATTTGAATTGTGGCCGCGGTTGCGATACGATACGTTAGGTTTATATTCGGTTTCCATTATCGATTATTCTAGTATTCGGTAATTTGAGTAAATGTCTCGAATGATATCGTATGTTTTTGTCCTTTTGCAGAGGCATCAGTAGGTCATAATTAAAATCATAATTTGTATGTGTTAACCGAATCTATACAGAAAGTTTACAATACAGAATATAATAAAAAGAATAACACACCCATTATATAATATTTATATCCTCATAACTAGTAGTTTTATATGGTGATTATTTTAACTATTTAAATTGAAATAAAACTGTTTCTTGGATTTTAGGCAGTTATTATATTATAATTTTTAACCGACTTCAAAAAAGGAGGAGGTTCTCAATTCGACTGTATGATATTTCGAAGGCTGCAGCCTTCGTGGTGACGATGCGGACTGAGGTGTAGGTCATCTGAAAAGTCAAAGTTACAATATCTACCTACATTTTACAAATACACAAAATTTAAAAAATTGGAAACGTTGGGAGAAAATAATAATATTAAAACCGTGATAAAATCCGCAAAATAGTTTTATTTCAATGTCTAATGTTCGCGTCAACAATAATCATTGCTTCAACTATTTGTTAAATTATAATTACCTAAACCAACCCGAATTCACAAATAATACTATAAGGACGCACACTGCCCCTGAGCGCATAATGTCCGCAATATCATTATTTTCTTTGAGTCTATTTTGCTTTATCTGACAGCTAACTAAAGTAAGTTGTATCTCAATAGTAGCCAATAACAAATTCCCTATGTTTGCTTACTGCAAAGGCTGTCTTATTTTTTTCCCGTGGGGTAAAACGCGTCATTGCTACCACCACTTGGAGGGAGGGAGTTGAGTGGAACGGTTATGTTGGTTTCACCGGTCTTACGGACCAATGTCACTCGGGAGTATATCACAGAGCGAGCATTGGACCGAGTCCCTAACCCTGTACCTTACACCATACCAACCAAAATTCGCGGTGGCCTTCTTCGACGCATACAGGACGGCCCCGGGGTATCTTGTTGCACTAACTGCGCGGAACCGTTCCTGCGCCTGCCAAGGTTGTCATGCTGAACTAACTGAGAAACAGACGTATTATCATAGTATTGCTTTGTTCTTATCTAAGTAAGGTGAATAAGGGCCTAATTTATTTCAATAACTTTAGCAATGCTCCGCCCACGTGACAAATCTCATTGCTTAATTAATCAATGTATTGTAGATTAGCATTTTGTTTTTTACCGCGTTGGCATTGCTTGTTAGACATAATATTAGCAAACTCGGTATTGAATTCAGTTTTAACTTCCATATAAATTGAGTATACAATTTTACTGGCTATATTAGTTGTATAGCGTGCGTGGTACATCTTTCTGAGGTCCCGGGTTCGAATCCCGGGTCGGTAAGAGTGATATTTGGGTTATTCTCACTCTCAGCTCGAAGCCTGGAAAGTGCATCCGATATGTAGCCTGGCAACATTACATTATGGGACGGAACACACTTGGGGTAAAGTGGATACCCTGTTAGCACTTCTGCCTACCCCTTCGTGGATAAAGGCTTGATGTGTAGCTTTCAATCTTACCACCTAATACTATTGTAAACGAAAAGTTTGTTGGCCTTGTATGTTTGAAGAAAACACAAAAATTGCTGAACAGATTATACTGAACATATTTGGATAATACCACTTACCAGGCCATATCTATTTTTATCCCAGAATACACGCGACACTTTTATTCTGCGAAAGATCTTTCTCACGACCGGAGCTGACAACATCTAGTGACATCTATTCACGAAGGCCTCGCCTCTGTTACCAAATTCAGATCTTATCACTCCCGACTCGTCGTTAACCTAGAGTACTGAATGATACTTTGATGTTTTGGGTAGTTGGAAGAATATGTGCCTTACTTTTCATTTAAAAAAGATTGCACTTACTTGGCATGTCATGCTGTGTTAGTAACAATTTATTGTATTTTCTATTTCTGCCGCCAAGCAGCAGTGTGTGGTCACTGTTATGTTCCGGTTTGAAGGACATTGTAGCCAGTGTAACTACTGGACATAATGGGACTTAACATCTCATGTCTCAGGATGGCCAGCGAATTGGGATACCAAACAATATTTTGTAATTCAAGGTGTTGGATGGAGTTTCTACTGTGTATGGGCGGTGGTATCGCTTACCATCAGGAGAACGGCAAGCTGCTCGTCATTTGAAGGAATAAAAAAAATCTATACTATATAACTGCATATATTTTCATACGCATTCAGGACTTTTACGTGGCACAGGTTAATCACTCACACACACTCAGCACCATTCACCTTTAATCCCTGAAGAGGAAGGTAGGGACGTAACTGGTGTACCCAATTGTCGCCGTGGCTATTCCGTCTCATGATATGATACGGGGTGGTCCTACCGTTATATAGGGCACAGATTCCAGACCAGGTTGATACTAAGTACAAAACCCAATATCCCTTTGCCCGACCCGGGAATCGAACCCGAGACCTTACAGTCGTGCCGTACAACTACGGCTCTGGCAGTCATTAATCATATTATTGTAATAGTTCACAACCATACTACATCCGCATCGCACATGTACTTTATCATGATCACCTATTCTGAGCTCATCAGTTAAAATGCAATTTAAAGTTTTTAATTATACAAGTCAAGTGGGTCTACGAACAGTAACCCAACAGTAACATTACGCGTGTATAATAAATGCCTGCAATAAAAGTAACCTATATACTTTTTTAGTACTCGCGATAGCCTAGTTGATTGTGGATTATCGAGACGACCCAAGGGCACATAACCCTGACTTTCCCAAAAATGATGGTTGTATTCTTTGTGAATTATTGCTTGCTTTAACGGTGAATATAAACATCGTGAGGAAACCCGCACATTTGAGAAGTTCTCTATAGGAATTTTGAGGGTGTGTGAAGTCTACCAATACCCACTAGGTCAGCGTGGTGGACTAAGGTCTAATCCCTCTCAGTAGTAAAGAAGACACGTGCCCAGCAACAGGGCTGATATTATTATTATATACCTTATTATTTACATGAAGAAATTCATTTATAGATTTTGCCTTACTCACCGATCTAAATTGTCCGAACCTAACCCACCACGCTACCCTTCCTTATGTCGAATATCGCGGGTTCTCCATTGCATGCAACCGCAAATTTTGCAAGAGTCGTCTCTCAGAAAGAACCTCTCGTCACCTTACTGCAAATCCGCTCTGTTTATGCGGTTACTGCTAATAAATATGCAAACATTTTACAA
>NW_023592666.1:0-14137 GCF_014839805.1 Manduca sexta | reverse complement strand
ACGAAACCATTGTTCTGATAAATACTTCCTGCAAAATTTTAATCCTTGATCCTTTTCGCACTTCGGATAATCCAATTTTTATAACAGATTGTCAGATTTTTTGTCGTACGAATTATGTCGCGAATTTGTATTTGACGAATATACTTATTCAACATTTTTTTTATAATTAACGGTTGAAGCTCTTTTTATAGCTACATAAAAGTGCTAAGAAGTAAATAAAACAGTAATACTTAATATTGAGGGTGGACTCTTGAGATGGAGCAGGCTGTAGGTACGAGAAAATTTACTTAGAAGAATGTCCATCATTATTAAGCATATTGAGATTCCCAGATTTTGAAAAAAAAAATGGTTATTTTTGCAAGAACATTTTCGATGATCAGTCTTGTTGCTTGTAACAATCGAACGAGTCTATGAGTCCATCTAAGGTTTGAGTATTTTTATGGTCAGAAATCGCTGAAATCCGGTCTATTGGAAGCTAAGGTGGCCCAGTTTTAACATTGTATAAAATTTCGACAGCTATAAGTACCCGGAGCCCGGGAATAATTAAAACATAATATAACGCACCGGGGGGTCTGACCACGGCGTTACCGTTCAACCCGCCTCCATTCAAAATCAATTCACCATAAATCACACACATTTTCAACTCTATTCCAACGTAATAAGACACAACATTCAAACAAAATAGATACTTCATTTTTTATTTTTATAAGGCAACAATAGGGACTTTATTGGCCGTTTTGTAAAACGGCGACTGTGACAATGCGTTAAATCATCAGGAATATCGGCTGTGTAAACACACCCTTAGAATGGGACTTACAATTTTATATTTTTATTATAAGCGTTTAGAAATTAAAGTAGCATTTGGGTTTTGAGTGGTAGATGTGTGGTGTGGTTTTGCCTGAAGCATGAATAGGCTTGACGAGGTATAACAGCATTGAAGTACGTCACGACTGATGACGTCATTTGCACCAGTTTTTGCCATTTTGATGAGGCTCGCGGGTGACGGCATATATGGAGGCCATATCTAGTACCTTCCAGAAGGCTAGACGTACTTTTATATTTCTTTTTATATGTTCGAAGAACTTGACATTGGTTTTATGAGGTGGTATCATTCCGATCGAAAGGGTTTCTAAGCGATGCTTACTGCGTCCTGTCAAAAGGTTGTTAATAAATGAATCTCAACTTTAAGCAAAATCTCAAGTAGATATTTAATGTATTGAACTTTTTAAAAAACTAAGATTGAGCTGTCACTTGAGAGCTTGTTCACAGTTGAGTTGGCGATATTGCATAAACAAGTCATTTATAAAAATCCAATACATATTTATTTAAGGACCTCCAACGAAGGATACACGACATATAATAAAAACAATAGTGTAGCAGTTTCACAATTAACATTAAGACGTGCTTCTTCAATTATAGGAGACCGCATGCAAATTTAAATGTTTGTACAACAGTAAAAGAAAATGGATATTTATTATTAATATTATATAGACATAATATATGAATTTATGACTTAAAATTATATTGATATTTTGACTTAAAATGAATTTACGAGGTGATATTAATATTGGTTTATTAAATACCGACAATTTTAAGATGTCGATCTCCGTTTGCAAGCATCTCAGCTGATATTGCACTTGAGAGCGACCAAGTTGTATTTAATATAGGCTTAAAAAATATTCCACTAATTACTCAAAATGACACTGGCTGAAAGAATTTGTATTTAAAACCCACCACGGGCAAGTGAGCGTCACTGTCCCACGATAAGCCGGTTACACAATCACAAATCCACTTCATTCCGAACAAATAACGTATAGGCATTGTCCACGAGATAAATTCACACAATAGGAATTAGTGCGCCGCCATTGTGGCAAATTGGGCAGTCTTTACTCAAATCCGGCGACATATTAAAAACATGACAAGTTGTCATAACTGAGTTGATTTAGCGAGCAAGTGATGCGCATTGTTAACTCTATAGAAATCTGTGTGGGCTCTTGACACCTACGTGGTCTGCCTGAAAGGCGGCTGTTTGCGCATCGGATTGTATTAATCGACCATATTTAAAATTGAGCACGCTCGGGTATGGTAAGGTTACCTAATTAACTTGGAATTGACGTTTGTTATAATTTGTATTTTGAGCTCGCAGACGAAGCGTGGGAAAAATGTTCTTTTAAACGGTAACTAGGGCGGTATCATCGGTGCCGAGGCATAGGGCGTAGGACTTAGAGGGCAGAAAAGACCAGGACCAGGGTCATGCACAGACGCACTTACAGAAGCTCACACCGTACGCATAAGTCTAGTTACGTCACTGCTTTTAGAAAAGTGACAATATATTCGTGCTTAAATATACGAATCGATCTGTAAATCTTTAATTTAGGCCTACGTTCAACAATAGACACCTTCTTTTATTGATTTAAATGTGGACGAGCTTTGCTTGATGTTAAGCGATATGGCCGTCCATAAACAATAGAAACATCATCTAACACCTGGAATTACAAAGTATTGTTTGGTATTCCACTGCGCTCGCCATCCTGAGACATGAGATGTTAAGTCTTATTATGTGCAATAATTACACTGACTACAATGTTCTTCAAGGCGGAACACAATAGTGACTACACGCTGCTGCTTAGTGGTAGAAATAGACATTGCAGTGGTACCCAATCAGGCGGACTCTCACATATGAAGGACCATCAGTAAACCTGTGCCAGATGATGGAATATCTTTCATTACTTTTCCTTTTACCTTTTTGTTCGATTAGTAATATGTGCTTATTTACTTCTGCTATAAATATAACATTGCATGTGCATATATATTACTTATATCGCCTGTTTACCGAGTGCTCATGTCATGGCCTTCTATTAATTAAACCGCGGATTCCAATTAAGATTATGCATTAAGTAAATACAACATAAATGGTTTGCATAGTAGACATACATACCTGTTTATCTATATAACTATGTTTAAGGTTAAAGATATTCAGCAAAAATGAAATATTCATGTGTTATTCCGACGAATTTATATTTTGTTCAAATATGAAACTCAACAGATTTTTTAATCGTTGACTATATTTTTTAAAACAAATAACTTGGTAATTTTAACATAATTTTAAAGAACCTGTCAATGTGTTAACTATTAAAGTTACAGATTATCGAAAAACCAGCTTTCAACAATTTCAATAACAACAATTTACATCAAAATATTTTTTATATTATTGATAACACCGCACTGCATCACACTTTATTCGCCAAATGCGCTGTCTGACGCACCGTCTGGCGAAATTTTGACTACACGCTATATTATAATTCAATCTCACTCTTGACTACGATTTTGAGGAGACGTTTAATGCGTTGGAAAAGAAAAGACAAAAGACATGACTTTTCTGTTTTGCATCGTGACGTTCCTATACATTTTGTATGAAAGAGTCGCAGAAAAGGCATATGTTCGCGCCCCGGCCGCGTCTTACGTCTTTTCTGTCTGTCCAGCACATAAAGTATTGTAGTATTAGTTGTTACTTAAGCGCCGGTTATCAGCTAGGCTAGTCCTGTTGGATCAACAAAACTCAGATGTCTTCCGTCATATGCTGAGACTTAAGATATCAATTGACTTGTTCTTGATATATGTTTTTTTAAATAACGAAGTTCATATTACGATGCTGTATTTAACTCGACAGCGTTCAGCTATCGCATCTCAGGGCGAAATTAAGTTCTATTAACACGGCTCTATGTAACTCTAGGCTTCTGTTAGCAATATGGCAAAGTTCGGGTGATTAAGTACTTTTTATTGCAATTGAATGACGAGACGTTCATGTCGCTTGCCTGATGGTAAGCAATTCAGCCGCCCGTACACCCAGTCCTGGATTTGTAAATAGGCCGTATAGGCCGCGGCCTATGAGCGGCAGCCTCTTAGGGGCGGTAGATTTCAGAGGACGCTCACTCGATTTAATTGATCATTCGTTTATTTAATTGTAGTGCCTTCCATAATACAAACAAATGGAAAATTATTAAGTATTTTAGTACATAAATAAACTTATCTATATGGGGCGGCGGAAATAAAGTGGCCTACACTCATAAAAAATATAAATCCCCGGCACTGAATACACCATAGCAACACCATACCGATCTTTGAATTAAAAAGTACTGCGTTGTGCTCCACTGCGCTTCTCACTCAGAGACGTAAGATGGTAAGCCTAATGCCCAGGAATTCTTTAATTTCCTTCGAACCGGAACACAACGCATGCTCACAGCTGGTGCTTAAAGTAACAGATTACGTTGGTACCCAGAGACATTAAACTATATAGTTTTTGGTTAAACGGCCCCTGCATACGAGAGACCTACAACTAGATATAGAGACGGGTTACGCAGACCTGGCTGGTACCTGGTATATACCTGTGGCACAGACAGACAGAGCGGCGCGGAGTCACCATAGACCTCGATAGTTAATACACTTTTACGGAACCCAAAAAATTAATCTTAATGATACATTTTGTTTTAGTCTTTTTATATCTAACATCCTGTTTATATAGAATAAAAAGAGTAACAACATAAGTAATATGACAGTAAGTTAGGTGTGGGATTAGCGAGCGCACTTTCGGCGCCGGCACGCTCTACTGTTGTCCCACTGTCTCCACTGACTGATTTACTGGCGAGTGGCCGAGTGATGCGCGAAGCGGTGGGGAAATTCATTTTCATATATTTTGAACAATGGTATAGTTGTTATGTAACACTAGAGTAGCGAAGCGTAGAAAATCCAGAGCCCTGAGGTGCAGAGCAAGGGATTCCCTGTACCACGCGTATTCTTGGCGATTCTTACGTATATTGTAATTAAAATTGGCATAATATAAAATGCTATTCCGCGCTAATTTCACAAAGATAACGTAACACGACCGAGTTACGAGTTTACACTGTCATAGAGATTAAGGCACCTGGCGTCCTCTTATAATTGTTAACGCTAACGTTATCGTTATCGATAAGTCTATCGCTAGGAGATGTCATTCTTTTATTCTGTTTTCTATTACGTTTTAGAAAAGCATCTTGGCCCTGATGTGGATTTGCAATGCGTTTCCTTTAGTGATATTTATAAAGACACCTTTTTATTATTTCAAAATTTGGAGATATATTGGCACTGCTGGGTAAAGGCTTCTCTCTCCAAATACCTCAAGTTCCTTATTAGCTCACTTAACTAACAAGATATTAATAACTATATATATTATAATCATTTCTTATGTTAACGCGAATGTTAGACATTAAAATTAAACTATTTTTCGGATGATATCTCGGTTTTAGTATAGACTTCGAGACACTATGAGCTCATTCTGCGTAGACCCGACGACAAAAAGCTAAAATTTTAAAAATTGTATAATTGTAAAATGTAGGTAGATATTGTATCGTTGATTTTGCGGATGACCAACACCTCAGTCCCCCCGTGTCCATGAACGCTGCAGTCTTCGAAACGTCGGGAGAAAAAGTAAAATATTAAAATTTAATATATATAATAAATTAATAAGTCTCCATATAATCAGACTTCATAAAATCTATTATAAGCCGCCGCCCGCTCCGCTTATGATTATGCCCGGAGCCCGTCGCGGCGCGGTCGCGTCACGCGTTTGCCTTATCCAAACAAGCGGCACTAAGTTTAACCACAGCCCACCCCTCCACTTGAGAGGGGTTAATTTTATTAAAGCTACATTTTCTAAGTGGATCGCTTTATGTATTCCTCCGAGTATTTTTGTTAGACAACTGTTTGGAATTCAGGGGCGTTGGTTTGAAGCGCTGTGATGTCGCGGATTTCATTCCAGTTCAATTCCGAAGCTACATTCAATTGTATCATTATTTATACATATAAAATATATGAAGGTAAATAATATAAATAATTAAAATTATTTGATTTCATAATTATTGCATGAAATTTTCTATGCCACCGAACTAAAATACATTTTATTTGTAAGTAAAGCTTTACGAAGATTTTACATCACCATCTAATAATCGAGACATAAATTAATTATACGAGAATAAACTGCTTTAGACTGCATGATTGAACTGAAAAGGTGTATTTTTAACACTTACATATTCATTGGAATAAAACTGATTTTGTCACGGTTATTTATATTATAATTTTTTCCCAATATTTCGCAGACTTAGCAGCCTTCATGGTCACCAAAACTTTTATATTCACTGACGCTGACGTTATGTGAAGTTCTGAAAACTTATAAGAAATAAATTTATTTTCCAAAATGTTACACTTCTTATAACAATTAGCAACGATATCCACACGAAGCTATGCCTGTATCGTGGACATCAAAAACAAAGTTTAATAGGACAAACCATATACCATCTAAATTGGAAGTTTCGAACAATCTGCTAACCTGCATAACGCAAGCGTGACTTACTAGAGAGTACTTCTTTCTATATGTGGATTAGGACAACATATTATGTTTAAGGTTAGGAGGCCTATACCATTTATAGAGGCGAATTCTTTTTTTTGCGATTTCGGGCGCTCTAATCTAGAGGCATCATTTAGGTAAGAGTGTCAGAAAAAAACCCTATTTACCTCTACGGCCATTAAAGCAGTCATCTGATTAGAACGCCCGTAGTTGCCAAAGGACGGATATGCCCCCGTAGATGAAATAGGGCCTTCACCTTATATGGTTTTACGCATTAACGTATATTGTATAGACACGAACGTCCATATAAACTAGTTGTTCAACATCTGAATTAAAATTGCTACCAAAATGTCACTGTTATAACGTATTTATTCACTTGAACAACAAATAATTTAACTTATTTGACTAATATTTTTATTCACATCCAAGTTTTCACTTAGACTCGTTTTTATATTATGAGCGCCACTCCGTACATAACCACAAGCATCAATATTGCTACCACACTAAAATCAGTTTGAATGGATGACAGTTCAATTCAGTGGAACACAGTGAATGTTTGGAACGCCAAATCCAGTACGTAGTACATATATATCGACGTTTTACTAGTCCCTGCTCGCAAGACTACAGATATCGTACACATATTTTCCTTTCCTTTAAAAATATAATATCTAGATTTTATAATGCTTAATGCAACTTTTAAAAAATAATATTATCATCATTAAACACTATTAATAAAAGAGGTTATTGTTTATATCAGCAACTATAACAATATTATGCTTACCCGGAAAGAGAATAGGTGAATGATTATAAATTACTGGTCTCTCATATTATGTGAGAGTCCACCTGGGTAGGTACCACCGCAATGTCTATTTCTGCCGCTAAGCATCAGCGTGTAGTCACTATTGTGTTGCGCCTTGAAGAACATTGTAGCCAGTGTAACTATTGGACATAATAAGACTTAACATCTCAGAATGGCGTGCGTAGTGGAATACCAAACAATACTTCGTAATTCAAGGTGTTGGATGGTGTTTCTACACTTTATAGGCGGTCATATCGCTTACCATCAGGCGGACAACAAGCCCGTCTCGTCATTCAAAGAAATAAATGGACCCTTATTTATGTGACGTAATAAAAAGAACCAAATAATGATTATTTAACATTCTATTAACTATAAATATGTAAATTTAACCCCATTTCAGAGACGGCAAAATCATTTTCCCAGATCGAATTTGAAAAACAACATCCCTCACCTCAAAATTTAAAATAAACTATGAGAAACTTTCCCACAATTCCGAGGTAGCTGCCAACTTTAAGAATAAAATAAATAAAATGTTGTTTATGGAAAAAGATCCACAAACAAACAAACACGGGCCGACAGTCGACACGAGATTAGATTGACAGTAAAGCTGTGAACGCATCCACGATCACCGAACATTGTTCACGAACATTCGTTGTTCGTTAAAGAGTTATATTCGGAATTTTAGATTTCGATAGATCAATTCACGCATGGTTTGCCGATATTCGTCGCGTAATATATTCGAAGACGTAGACAAGTCAGAGATACACTAACAGTTTGTTTATATGACAGAAAACTCTCGGGTAATTTACGATCCTTAAATCGACTTATTTTTTAATTATAATTGAAAAAAAATCATAATTCTATTCCCGATTTGGAAATCAAATTCAAGACTTTACAGATGTTCCTAAGTTTGCTGCTACAGATAGTAAAATTACTAAATGATTAGAACAATGGCGTATGGTAAAATGAAATTTCCGAAATGGGATCAATGGGGACACAACTTAGTAGTGGGTTCTGGTGATAATTAGATTCAACAGAAATTCTACATAGAGGTAAGCCGGCGGGAATCGGGCTATATAGACTTTTCGCCACTGGAATAGAATAAGTTAACATACCACAAATTAATTTAGATTAACAATCGAGATTTGACAATCGATTGCACTGATCATAGCTTGGGCAATATTCTACATGACTTGATTTTCGACCATAGTCCATAAAGACCATATAAGTACCATCATGATGCATGTATTTAACAGACACTAAGGGCAATGACACCATCAACTTGATTTATCATTTACTGCACTATTCCTTACAGCTTTTTGCCGCTTTAAAACAATTAATTATTATATATAATGTCTAAGGAGCTCAATTTAATCCGCAGTTTTTTCATTTTAATCACTATAAATACTTATTGTTTTGCTTTTAGGACTCAGCGTGCAAGAATGTACCAGTTGTTGGCAGTTTTGGAACAAACGTACCACCAAGCGAGCATGCTCGGCGTTATTCAGTTGTTAATCGTGTAACGTTCGAAGGTGTGTACACGGCTTTATGTTGCATTTAAACATTAAATAAAGTAACCCGCTTTGGAAATGATACATTCACTGCGATTGAATATGGACAAATAATGGCAATACACTAATATGTTTGTCAAAATGTATGTGTGTATGCCATGTACAAAACGTGGCAGCGGTATGACATGATTTATACGCCTTTATCATTTGAATTCACTGCTTGCAGACCGATTACTAAGCTAGGTTAGTTTAGCTCAGCTCGTGGTTAAGAGTTGCACGTCGTGGTGGTGTTGAGCCAGTGTAACTACTGGACATTATAAGACTTCACATCTCATGTTTCTAAATGGCGAGCGCAGTGGAGTACCAAACAATACTTTGTAATCAGACAGGTCTGCAATCCATATACAACAATTTTTAGAAGTTAATGCACGGACTATTCATCCCTGAACTAAGCCAGTTTTACATACATACCTTTACATACATACATACATAGTATCACCGATCACGCCTCTTGGGGTAGGCAGAGACTGGATTGCCACTTTGCACTATTCTGGCATACTTCTCGCACTCCCTCCACCTTCATTAATCTTTTCATGCATTCCCTCCGGTTCCGGGTACTTTTGACCTGGCCTTTACTGAGAATGTCAAATATTTGACATTCGAAGGTTCGGCGCGGTCGACTCCTACCGGCCCTTCCATCCACATTCGCTTCATAAACCCTCTTTGTCAGTCTCTTATCATCCATCCTCTCCAAATGCCCAAAACACCTTAGCATACCCTTACAGGTTAGTTTTACAGTTTTAGTTTTAGGTACATGGTTGTTACCGACTATCACATAGACATCCAAATTCCTATCCCGTAAAATGGACAATAGTGAAAAGCGGCGATAGCCTAGTTGGTTGTGGAACGGACTGTCGAGGCGAATGTTCGCAGGTTCAAATCTCAAGGGCACACACCTCTGACTTTTCTAAAAAAAAATATTTGTGTATTCTTTGTGAATTATCGCTTGCTTTAACGGTGAAGAAAAACATCGTGAGGAAACCTGCATACCTGAGAAGTTCTCTATAGGAATTTTCGAGGGTATGTAAAGTCACCAATCCGCACTAGGCCAGCGTGGTGGACTAACGCCTATTCCCTCTCAGCAGTAGAGAAGGCCTGTGCCCAACAGTGGGACAGTACATAAAACAGGGCTGATATTATTAAAATGGACAATTCCTGTTTTACCTATATAACAATAACGTTTACAAACGCACTACTTCCCGAACACTCAAAATAAACATGAATTCATTGCTTTCTATATCTATTCTCATTTCACCATAATTTTTATATGATTGAGATTTAATCTATTTCAATTTGATTCCGTTTTTGATTGGTCTCTTCGTTGGATTCTAAGAGGTAAGCTAAAAACGCAATTCGTTTTAAATCTTATTTCGTGAAGATGGGCGCGCATTCACGATTCGTCTGTATTCTAGGTAGCAATATCAGGTGACCACTTACCACTTAACGACCGATTAGCACGTTTCATCAGTCCTTTTTTTCCACCTGCCCTTTTTAATTATGCGTCGATTATGCGTCGTCGACGCTTTTTGAGTATCTTGTAAGTTTTGCGGTAATTTTTACGAAGTAGGCGTCATTAAATCCCTCCGTGACAAGAGCTAGTGGCAGTAATGAGGCTCCGCTCTGGGCATATTCCGACAAATATGTTTAAGCATCTTATGCAGGCGTCAAACTCCCCAAACTGCTCTGACTGTGGAGTAAGAGATGACTTAATTCATGTTTTGTTTTCGGAGTGTGTGCGGAAAGGGCCTCATACTTTGAGCTTTAATGTGGGCAGCATAAATAGCTTTTTGACCATTCCAGTATCGGAAGAGGTTAAAGGATTATTAAAAAAATATTTTGATTTTATAAAAAAATAGTAGGCATGGATAAAAGTGGACGTACGGAGCGACATAGTCGTGAAATAACGACCAAGCTCCTTAAATAAAGATTAAAAAAATCCATCCGTCTAGTTCAATCAGAGCTAATCCAGGTATTATATCTCAAAAATATCACATTTCGACTTCGAATCCAGGACCCTCATGTACACAGCCCACAAAGAAGAAAATATTGTCAACTAGCATTTGTTCGCGGCTTTGACCGCTTGATAAGAATTCCGCTATGAATTTTCTCGGTATAATTCCAGGTTCTCCCATCATTACCAAAGTTATTTGTTACAGTGGAACAGACAGACAGTTAGTTTCCCATTTATAATATAAGTATGGGAATATCAAGGCGGTCTCAATATCGTTATTTTGTGACCGCTGTACGATCACAATAGAAAGTTTCAGTTTGAATCGGGTCGGGCAAAGTACTATCTGGTTTTACTGCTCAGTAACAATCCGGAGTTTGGTATTTGTATATATCAATCACCTCGTCTATATTATATGGAATACACGGTGAAAAGTGGGTGCACGAGTTGCCTGTCTGCCTATGCCTTCAGGTGTAAAAGGCGTGAAGAATTGTCAAGTTTGTATATTGATAACGGAATGTCTTAAAATATCGATGAACCATTCACAGTTGAGAATAGACGCCGCGTTATGATTTTACCGAATTTTATAAGCCACCGCCATAAAATCTCAGTAACTACTCAATATAATAATGTTGTTTGTCTTTAATATCGCGTCAAACCAAATGTGCGGTGGAGATGGTCTCGTCAGCGGTTGAACTTGGGATAACGTTATGCAGTGATAACGCATTCCGATTATACAACAGTACACGTAATACACGATACGACTGTCGCATGGACTGAGTTACAATTTTTTGCTGTACGTATAGTTCGCCTTCTAAATCTGTAAATGAATAAATATGTATTATAAATCTTGAATAGTCTCAGTTAATTTTCTGAACTTGTACGGCGTATAGGTGAATTTTGATAACATACCTCTGTGATATATAACTTTCTAAGCATTCACTTATACAAGGGGACGCATTGATTAATTACATTATATTGCTTACCGTCACTTTGTATATTATATCCGTCGCACTCAATTCAATTTATTGCACTCCTGGTTTGTGAAAATATAGATTTTACAAATTAAGGAAAGTACATAATCGCGGACCCTGAAGAGCACGGGAACATAGAAGAGAGGAAGAAACTTTTCCTTCAATAAAAATGATTTTAATTTGTTTCTTTTTAAACCATTAATATAAAAAATAAAATAAATAAAAAACAATGTTACATAGTTAGTAAATAGTGTAACAAATGTATTATTATGTCATGTATTTAAGTTTAATGTATTTGTATTTTATTCATACATTAGCTAATTCAGAATCACTTATAATTATTTTGAATTAAGTAGAAGTCAGAATTATAATTATAGTTCGTCCTTTAAATTTTATTATAAAACAAAGTCTCCAACAAGGCTGTCTGTATGTGATCGATTCTCTCAAAATCTACTAAACGGATTTTGTGCCGCGGGCACACTAGTAACTCCTAAACACAATCAGTAAAGAGCTTCATGTAGAATACAAATTTTTCCCACATAACTTAAAACTTTTGTTTAAAAATCAAAACGTTAATCCGTCGTGCATAATCCCGTCCTGGCCACGTGTTTACCACATTGTTAACCGCCGCACTGAAAGGTAAGCTAAATACTGGCCGTGTTTGTTGAACCAGCAAAGGGTTTTACGACGCCGCCATTATTTTAACAATTGATATCGAATCGTGCGCATCCGGTCAGTTGTACATTATCAGTTTTGAATTTTCATAATTCACAAGACGATTTTCACAACTAATTATTCTTTAACAATGTTATGGTGCTCAGAGAGGAGTCGTTGGGTTTTGAACCTGCCGACCTCTCTGAAATCCTTATCACTCCTTATTAGCCCATTGCATCTTGTTCAGAAAACACTACATGAAGACAACGACCTCACTATCAAGAGTATTACGGTCAAGAAGAATCAGAATCACTGATTTACTATTCAAATACCGTTTTTATATTATCTACTCTTCTTCTATACAATACTTCATTTATGGATGCAGTGCTTTTAATATAAAGTCGACCAGAGAAATGTCGGTTGGATTGAATTTCGACTATCGCGCAAATGATACAATTTTACAAACGACTCACAGTCACCGGAGTACCAAGACCAATCTAACCACTAAACCAGCGCTTGCACATGTAGGCGCTCCAGTAAGTTCAAAAACAAATTGTGTGCAACATAAACAAACGGAATCCTTACGGAGGGATCCTCCCGCGCCGCAACAAAGGTGTTATTGTAACAATTCAGAGGGTTTAACTTAAGTCCTTTCTTTAAAACAACGCCTATATAGGGGGATGTGTTTATCCAAAGGATATTTGTTATAATAAGACCACCAACCGAAATTAGGCGTGGAGTATAAATCTACTGCACAGCTGTTTGCTTTTAGCATCGCATTCGTCATCCAGAAGAAGCCAGGATCGAAGTGTAAGCTCGTTTTACTTATTTAGAGTTTGGAAATAGATCGATAGGTTTATTGGTGCATGACAATTACTAATAAACATTCGGTTGTGTGATTAACTTGTTTTTGTGTTTGACTCGTGAAATAATTGAAACAAACAGTAATTAATTTAATCGCTGATTTATGAAGTTAATTACTAAGCGACTGTGTTTTTCTTTAGACTTATAATTTTATATTCTAATCTAATTTATTAATTCATAATCTATACATTAAATAGTCCAAGTTTAGCAATGTATGAAACTTCCTTTTGACATTCTTAAGTGTGAGACGGGATTAGACGCGACGTCAGGCGTCAAGCGTCAGACTTCAACAAAAGCAAAACGCACGTGTTATAGCAAATGGCGTGTGTGGACGTCAGGCGGGCCGTGGTGACGGCCACTTTGTCGCCTCGCCCCTCGATGATTGCTCAATTAATTCCACTCCCTTTGATGTGCCGGGAGAGATATGCCGCAGTAAGATTTTACTTAGAATGCATAACAATTTTAATTTAAAGTGAGATTTGATGGGGACTTTGTATGTGTACAATTTTTCGGAATATAGGTCTATGAGTACGACATTATTTGGGACAATATATAACTTTAATGTCAATGCCATAAGCATAGCTGTAAGCTCAATACAACCCAGGACATATTCAGTACAAAATATTTGTGATGTAGAATGTCGTTACCTCCACAATAATTTTTCCCTGTTGCAACCCACGGATGAAGGAAGACTGTATAAGATACGTCATCAGCTCCTTTTCCTCAGTAGGAATTGTGAACTTAGTTAATTCTGATAATTTATTGGGACATAATAAAACTTAACATCTCATGTCTCAGATGGCGACCACAGTGGAATACCTAACAATACTTTGTAATACAAACATAAATTGATGGTTTATGGGCAGCCGCATCGCTTACCATCAGGCGAACGGCTGATCTCGTCATTCAAACCACTAAAAAAAAACATATTATGTACATTTTTTATTT
>NW_023592665.1:0-34393 GCF_014839805.1 Manduca sexta | reverse complement strand
TAAATACATACTTAACACCATAATACTTCTGAAGAGATTTGCGATTTCTCCGCCCATAAAGAAACCTTTAACGCGGCTATAAACTGACTGAATTTAATTTAAATTTTATAGCAAAATCCATGCCTACTTCATAATGTATTAAAAGTAACATTGTTATGGAAATTATACAATTAAGCTGCAATGAATGTGTCTTAGTACTTGAAGGGACAGCTGACTATAACTGCATGCTATAGTATTAGTTATCAGTATGAGTACGACTACCGCGCTGAAGTCTTGGGTTCTACGGAAACCCAGGTTGGGTAAAATAATTGTAACTGGATTTTTCCATCTTAAAATTACTCACTTGCAGCTCGAAGTCAGGAAGTTGGCAGTGTGATACCTGATCTCTCTCCGGTCATGTCGGATTGCCGTTTCACCGGACTATGAGTGTGAAGGAACAGATAGTGCACTACACACACCCATACAGCGCACTCTCTTGGGCACTATAATAGCTGCTGCGTACTGAGCTGACATCCGTTGGCCGAAATACTTATATATAAAGCTGAAGTATTTGTTGGTTTGTTTGAACTCGCTAATCTCAGGAATTAAAGTGATTTAAGTAATAAGAAGCTACTCTTGAGTGCTATAGGCTACTTTTTGTACATGGAAAAAAATTATCTCAGAAAAAAATTGTGACACTTTCGAAACCACAGACAAAAGCTAGTAAAAATACACAGATTTTTACTTAGTTATCATCATCATCATCATCAGCCCTGTATTATATACTGTCCCACTGTTGGCCTCCTCTACTCCTTCGAGCGATTAGGCCTTAGTCCACTATGCTGGCTTAGTGCTGATTGGTAGACTTCACACACCCTGAAATTCCTATAGAGATTTTCTCAGGTATGCAGGTTTACTCACGATGTTTTCCTTCACCGTTAAAAGCAAGCGATTATTCATTCTTTTTTAAAAGTCCGATGTGTGCTGCCCTTGGGATTTGAACCTGCGGACATTCGTCTCGGCAGTCCGTTCCACACTAGGCTATCGTCGCTTTTACTTAGTAAATAACCCAAAAACACATTCAATTTATGTTTTTTTTTCTATAATAACCCTAAATTCCAACTTTCAATACATTAAAACCAGCATTAGAGAGAAGCACAATATTCAAGAAAAAAAATACCATATAATAACTTCCAAAACTTTTAACACTTGGCAATATAAATGATGTAAAGAACAAAGCCGGTCTGCTAAACCTGAACGTGATTAGAGCAATTAGTTCCGTAGACGTTCGATTTAGCAAGTTCGCTCGTCCATCATATTAATGACCCGAAGTGGGAGTAACGGATACCGGGTAATATCAATCGATATTCCCAGTCCAGTGGCGATAAAGGAGGTGCAAATAGCATTAGATTTAATCAGTGCTGTACTAATCGTTATGGACGTTTAACATATTTTATTGTTTGAATGAATTGTGCTCAAATTTCTTCTACTGTGTTAACACATATTTTTATTGTTTAGTTTGATTGTGTTAAAATTTCTTCTATTGTGTTAACATTTTGCTTGTGGCTCCATTCGCGTGGAAGTTCTTTCTCGATATCTATATTGTAATATAAAACTGAAATATTTGCCTTTTTGTTTGTTTGAACCGATTTTGATGCTTTTTTAGCTACATTACTCCTGAGTGGTATACTTTGCTTTTTGTCCCGGGGAAATATTTATCCCGGAAAAAAATAATGCGGGGAAACCGTAGGCAAAAGCTACAATATTACATATAGTAATCGAGAAATTTGTGTACGTATGTGCAAAATTTTAATAATCATTATTATTTTCACAGTATTTTACTAGCATGATAACGTACATGAATAATAATATAACTGATATTAAAATGACATTCACGTATTCACACTCCCGTAACATTATGCAATAAATATTATTAAAGGAATAACTATTATTATTATTTTAATTGCAATTAACCACTTTACTATATTAGGATAGAAAAATGAAAAATAAATTATTCTGCACGAACTAAAACATTACATTTTCCGTTATTTTATACAAATAAAATATTTTATCGATATCAAAGAGAATCAGATGATAATTCTTTCTTGTAAAGTCCAAAACGGTCCAATTTCTACCCTGAATACATTTGCAAGTATCGCCAAAGATAAGGACGTAACGCAAAAACTTTATGCTGTTTTAAGCAGACATTGTTACCATAAAAGGTTTTCTTTATTATAAACTCCGAAGATTAACGCAACGACTGCCTCCTTAAAAAAGCCACAGTAGGAAAAAATACCCAAACATCTTAAGGAATTTGAAGCAGTACCCAAATTACTGGGACCAGTTTTGTTATCAAAACACAGTCAGATAATTATATGCAATGTCCTATCCTACAATTATTGCAATAATTTTCTTAACAAGATCGCTTTTTTTATGAACCGGAATTAAAGGGTAAGTAGCTATACTGTTATAAAAAGTTTATATTTAGTGGACCGTGTTTTAAAATTACCCGGTTTTAGTTTCATTGAATTGTCTGTTTCATGTTTCAGGTAATGCTAATGCGGTAAGATCTCCATAGAGGATAATCTTATAACTTTGTAGTATTGTTAAGAAAAAAATATTCTTGTGAGGGTATTTGCTATAAAACACAGCGTTTGACAGATCGAGGCTGTTTGTATAACCGTAGTCAATGATAGTTCTTTTTATTTCAATTAAAATCGCCTCAGTTCCTAACAATATTATATTTTTCGAATCCTCTAGTAGATAACTACATACTAATTAAAAAAATAATACCCATAGCGGGATATTTCCAAGTTGCGTGTCGATATCGATGACCATCCAGAAAAATAAGACGGCATACATCTGGCGACCATGACTAGGTAGACATTAAATTCAGAATTTACTTTCTCACAAGTCCATTGTAGTTTAGTGCAAAATGTTATGTCGGGAATCCACTCACGAATATTTAATCAAATTTCATGCTCCACGTTTGAAACGAAAATTCGCACACTGCGTAACTTGATATAACATTTAATAATAACGCAATGTCGTATGTTTGTCTGTAAACACAAACTTGTAAATATTATTTAGAGAATCAACAGAGTTCTAGATTTCTCTATATATAATACAAACAAAGTGTGTTTACATTCATTGTGCCTCAGATACTGTTAATTTGGCTGTTTATTTTGGGTAATTTCTGTGGCTTTGTTTCGTGTAGGCATTGTAGGATTGACACAACAATTCGAAATGTTAGGCCATTAGATATTCAGCCGACGTAACGAAAAAATGAATAAATATGCCACGTTTATTTGATAAATATAAAATGAATATTATTTTGTCTTGACTCAACAAAATGATAGCTTTGTGGTAGAGCCATTTAATACTAAAATTTGATGACGTAGGCGTGCATATATATAATTATATGCACCGTTGTTTTAGTTCTATCGATATTGTTCTATTGTCAAAAGGAAGTGCTCCAAATCCTACCTAGACTCCTTAGGTTGTTTTTATTTATACAGACCCTAAAGTCACTCCACTCCACCTGATGGTAAGTGGAGTGGAGTCCAATAGTATGTGACGAGAGATAAATTCCCCTCGACAGTCGACACAACTATACCAGACTGTTGGAACCGGATATACGCAGCCTAATCCCGGAACGCGATACATTTACGTTGGCTACCATGGCGGGTTTTAACATCTTGTATACGGTGGTTGCTATCCGGGCGGACCAGCAAAATGTATGTATTTATTAGATAATTCATAGATTGCAAAAATAATAATATTTCACTTCTTTTTAATTGAACTTACATTGCAACTGAAATGGTTTCTGATAAATATCGAATATCTAAAGAAACATAATAATAATAATGCATTATGCCTAGCCATCTTCGGTTCAAACTTCGGGTTACTTCGGAAATTCACTGCCATTGGCTCCCGATAACGGACTTGCGCATGCCGCCAGTGAGAATAGTGAAAATTGAGAGAGTGAAGATAAGGCCTAGCAAGCGATAAAATACAAGCGTGACATTTTATGAATTTGCTACTTTTGAAAGTTAAACTTCAAACTTCGTTATTTACCTCTGCAAAAGTTCACTTTATACATATTTGTTCA
Source organism: Manduca sexta (assembly GCF_014839805.1). Taxonomy (NCBI): domain Eukaryota; kingdom Metazoa; phylum Arthropoda; class Insecta; order Lepidoptera; family Sphingidae; genus Manduca; species Manduca sexta. The sequence goes on along the minus strand of NW_023592665.1, from coordinate 30,303 downwards.
AGGAAAAAGCAACAAAATGTACAAAATGATTCCCCAACTTTTCATGTTCATTTTGTAAAGTTAACTTTTTGACGTAATTTATTCTCTTAGCTGGTAGCAAAACGTTCTGTAGACGATTTGGAGATATACAGGGTCATTTTGACGTCGCTTTTACTAAATGAAACCACATACTTGTCTACTTGGAAATAATACTTTACAATAAGTTACTTGAGCCTTAGATGAATAATAAAAAAGTTTAAGTTTGGAACAAAATAAATATTAATAAAAAGTTATTTTAATGTTACGCATCCTAAAGCCAATACTACTACTCTAAGAGAATTCGTTGCAGCAGCAAGATCATACTTTAAGTCAGCAAGACACCCACGCACACGCTATATTCGCATTAAACTACAAACTAATCAAAAAATCAGAAAACTAAAACCAGGATTTTTCGTGAAAATATTCGTTATTAATGGATGATATTTGGCACGGCGCGATGTCTGCAAAGGCGAAGACGAGTATGTGGTTTCATTAAGTAACGCAATGTCAAAATGACTCTGTATATTTTAGTTGTAGTCCCATATGGCATCGCTAGTTAACGATTTGGTTTGGGTGCAGAGGAGGAGGAGACTGTAAATTTTAGGCTCCCTTTATTTCCTTTTTTTCGAACACCTTAAATTCTCAGCATCAACGCTCACTGCTCACACTTAAAAACTGCTATGTCCTCCATAGCCTATTAGATTAGAGCCTAGTTGCTTGACTAACCCTAACTTTGACTATGTACAATTATTAAATCTAATCAAATATACAATGTATCGGGTACTCTACCACCAGCAGTTACGGTGCTATAACACTAACGAATTCAGATTTCTAAACGAGGACCATCCCATAACCTCCAAAATGAGCAAACTCCTTAAATAATACAAGCAACAATATCATTAAATTAGGAAAGTTTCGCTAGTCCATTACGTCCGCGATAAAGCCAATGGTTCGCTGAAAAAAGGTCCTGTTGAAAGCTTCCCGTCGATTTTCTGAATGACCACCCAGTTTCTTTAGGTATTGTTTTATTTTAGTACTTGGAGTGCGGGGGCGTGGACGAGTGAAATAGTAGCAGTCTTTATTTTGTTTCAGGAAATCTTGGTGAAATAGCTGGAATATTAAGGACTCCGTGGCGAGTATTTACTGAGTAACGAAACTCATCTGATGTCTGAGGATGATCAATTGGCATGTGGAACTCTTATAATCGAAGTTAAATTTTTCGTGAGGTACTTTACAATTTTATTTTTTTACTAAGAGGAAGTCAGTCCTCTGGCAAAAAAATTGAAACATTTCTTCCTGAATTCAACGGAGCACCGCTGTAGTCTCCAGAAATACAACTAACCAATTACTACCAACAGAGAATCTTGAATTTCATTGGGACACTGTTCCGTCCCAGTTTCCTTAATGACTTTTATTTGAACAATAACATTTAAAGGTACACTTCAATGAAGAAAACTTGGAGCATAATTTGTGGTGAATTAGGAAATATAAGGGTGCTCACACATCGTCTACTTTTAATCGATCTACAAATCGATTTTTATTTTCGAATTCGAATCGAACAATCAGTAAATATGGATTTTCATAAAATATGTCAGTCTATCTCGTATATAGCACATTAGTCGAGTTCGACGCTGCTTCTTGTAATGAACTACTATAGAGGTTTTTTTGTGGCATTAACAATGATAACCTCCAAAATATAATCTTACTAACTTTACTGATAGGTACCGGGGTAGGGTCAACATATTTTATTTATATGTTTATATGTATTGGATAATTTAGACGCAAATCAGGCATGTATTGAAAATTTTTAAATTGAAACCATTTGACACGTTTCATTCCTCATTTAAAAACGTACACGAATATTATTCGACCGTCTGCAGCCATCTTACAGCGACCAGTTACGAACAAAATTCATTTTTGTCTCAAATTTCATTACACACTACAAAAACAATTTGAGAGAAATGAAATTCCCCAGTTAATTCAATGAGCAAAGTTGGATTTTATGTGCTATTTTAAATAAACAAGTAATATTGGGACCAAATTACATTTCTATGAATAAAGTTAAAATTTGCGTAATAACTCCGTAAATCAATGGAGGTATTACAAAAATATTCGAGCGTGTTTTTTGGATATTAGGAGATATTAATAGACCATAATTAAACCATAAACTTAATTTTTTCGTACGTTATATAAACATATCTAAACGGATTTCTATGTACATTTTAGTATTAGCCGAAACTCATACTATACCTATAGCTTTTGCTCACGGTTCCGCCCGCGTGAATAAGCTTTTCCGAGATAAAAGTCCAGCTTTATATTTTTTTGGCATAAAACTAGCCTGTAGCTGTTGCTGTAGGGTAATTTGAATACCAGAATAATATTTTTCCCGAAAGCGCGATTCACGCGGGCGACGCCGCGAGCACAAGCTAGTTCCCAATAAATTTGTTTCAGTAACGACTTACGAATCAAAAGAGTTGCCTATCTGGCCATACCATTACCCATTGTTACCAACTTCCATTACTGCCTTTGTAACTATAAGAGGCTTACCTCGTAAGTTTCACTTCCCAACTTAATATTAAGATTTTTTTATCGAGCCTCCTTTATGGTAGACAAAAGTTTTTATAATATGATGATGGGTACCATAAACAACTCGAACTTTGATATAAGTTAGTTCATGTAAGCTCTTTTTTGCTATGTCTTTTTTTATTCACGCGCTGTACACTGATGGAACGTTTCGGCAGTATCATAGGATGCACGTTACCCAAACCCTTTGAACCTTGTAAATTTTTGTGTGCGTCCCAGTATATTGTGCGAATAAATCTTTCTTACTTTCTTTCTGATTCAATGGCAAATGAAAGTAAGCGGAAAGGGGGTCCAAATATAGTATCGACTGATAAGAAATAATTATCTCCCGACAGTAGACAATTGCCAGTCTGTTTGAAAGCGAATAGACACAGACTGATCCCGGACCGCGATGTACTTACGTGTAACTATTATGGCGGGTTTTACACCTTGAGTACGTTGATCGCTTTTCAAGCTATCACCAGTACAGCATCAGTATTACTTGGAGTGTGACAAGATTGTAGTTATGTCATCTAACTCTGCTTATTTTTGTGTTAGCATTTTCTGTTCGATTGATGTATATATGTTTAACTTATATCACTATGGTTAGATATCAAGGTGTAACCTCAAGTTGTCGAATGCTGTTATTCAAAATACTGAGATGTCACTTATCGTTCTCTTCGACAAATGAAGGTCTTGTCAATTTCCTCTTTAATAAGTGAAACAGAAGTATAATGTAAACTTTTTACTATTCTAAAGCTACCTTACATTTTACTATTTCTTTTTTATTTCAGTAACTTCAAAACGTCATTCGATTTTGATGACCCCAAGTTTTGAGAGACTCTTTAAATGACTGTCGAGTGTCACCAATTGGGTGCAATACGCAATGCTGTCTGATTTTTGTGAATGAATTATTTCGAATCTGGATTAAAGTCAATTTGTTTCGTATTGGGAAGCAAGGGGCTTGTTGTAACAGTAGTAAATTGTAGCATGGTATTTTCGTCGAAAAATTTAATTTTTTTTTACTTACTCTTACTTTTATACCACGCTACACTAGACAGGCGCTACAGTGATAGACTATGTGTAACAGCATCATTTTTGAGCCTTAATATAAAAATCATGTTAGTAAAAGTTTTGTTTATGTTATTAGTATGGACTAATTAAGTTTCTGTATCTAATATATATGAAAATATATATCTTACATTGTATGAAAAAAGTTTAGTTTCTTAATTTAATAGTTTCTTAATTTAATATATGAAGCAAAATCATCTTATGTGGCTAGTTGTCTCTTCAATAACTTATAATACTTTGTAATTTGATATATTTGATTTAATGTGAAAATAAAGATTTGTTGAATAAGTAGCAGTAAAAATAAAATATATATCTATGTATCTGCTAGAAATTAAGTCAGAATTTTGGATTGTCATATTGTGTTTTATTACTAAGCAATTATTAAGAAACTACTAAGGAAGTTTGGTAAAAGAGCTTTACCTTTGTTATTTTTATTATTTTATATATTCGTCTAAGTTTTATTTATTCATAAATAGTTTTTAATCGAGTAAAAATACATAGCAGAGATGTCCATTTTTAAAAAAAAGTCATATTTGTTTAAAAAAGTGAATAATGTATGGTTAATGGTAATTGAAAAAATTGTATCTCTAAATACATTTTTTTTTCTGAATATTGTTGTTGTGTCCCCTCGTTCCCCAACTATAATTACAATTTTAATCAGCCGGATTCAATGAATTTGTATAACATTAATTTCTGTGATATTCATCCGGCTAAACTGTAGTTTGTAAATTGAAAATGTTTTTCAACTGATACATGTTGCGCATCTAATAATAAATGCCTACAGATAATAATTAATAAAAATATCATATGATTTTTTGTCTTAATTAGTCATAAATTTAGGCTACGTTTTTGTATGCGATAAGTATTTTCTACGAAAATAAGGTAGACACCGAAGAATGTCGGTTATTGACAAGACCCATCATTTATGTTTTTGGTATTTTTTTATGTTAGAATGCAAAAAATATGAAGTTTATTTTTAGTGCTTTATAATTATATATATGCTTTATAATGTAGTGAGATTTTGCAATTTAATTGAAGGATTTTTTAAATATTTTTTCATTAAAAACATTTATGAAGATTTTAAAATTAGGTGGGCATCAAGACCGCACGGGTTCCAGACATTGTCTTGCGTTTATCCACTAAAACAGAATATGATGTTTTTGAAATGCTAACTGCAATATCCTCTCATAAAAGACTAAAATGTTTGCACGCTGCGCCGCCAACAGCCTTAAAAATTTTCGCAAACTATATTTCTTAAATAACCTAAAATGCCGCGACGTATTCTATTTATTCAAATATACTACAAGTGGGTTTAAAATGACAATTTAAAGAGAGCTCGAAAAATCATAACTATTCGCGTACTGGAAGCGCGCGTGGGAGCCGGAAGAACGAAGTGAAAAGATGGCGGCTACCGCGTAAGTGAACATAAATCTTGCGGACAAACCGCGCTTTGCCTGTTTACTTAGGCTTGAGTATTTGGTGAGAATTGTGTTGAATTTTACTCTAAGCCGGTGGTCTTTTTTATATACGCGCACGGCGCTGACCCTGCATCTGATGGTGAGTGCAGTGGGGTCTAATAGATTGTCGACTGACGATAAATGTTTACCCCTCGGCTGTTGACACAATTATTCTGGCCTGTTGATACCGGATATACATAGGCTGAACCCTATACTAACGTGGGCCATTAAGGCGAGTTATAACACCTTGTGTATGGTGCTCGCTATCCGGGCGGATATAAAATATATCCTACCAGAAGCAAATATTTGTTAATGTAACGACTCTAGGAAGGTTATTAGTACAATTCCAATTACTGGAGTACTATAATAAATTATTATACAAAATAAGGCATAATATCGATGAATATTGATTAGTATAGATGAAGGCGCTTAACTAAAAAAAATATTTTTTAGTAGCTAACGATGTGATCGATATCTCATTTTTATGTATGCGTCCATAATTAACTAATTCATTTGCAAAATGAAATCTCAATTAAAACCGATAGATGATGCTAGGATCTACTAGTGGAAGGTCTCTCATATAGGAGGAACCGTCTGGGTTGGTACCACCATAATGTCTATTTCTACCGCCAAGCAGCAGTGTGTAGTCACTGTTGTGTTCCAGTTCGAAGAACATAGTAGCCAGTGTAACTACTGCACATAATGGACTTAACACCTTAAGTCTCAGGATGACGAGCGCAGTAGAATACCAAACAATACTTTGCAACTTAAAGTGTTGATGTTTCTACTGTTTATGACTGGTCGTATTGTTTACCATAAAGCGAACGGCAAACTCATCTTGTCATTCAAACCAACAAAAAGTGGTGTTAATATGGCTGGTCGTATCGTTTATCATTGGGAAAAAGGCAAGTTCTTCTTGTCATTCAAACCTAAAAAAATCGTGGCAAGTCATACGTATGCATATAAATCACGCCATTAAAATTCGCTAAAGTCTTCTCAATCCCATATTATCAGTTAACAGTTGTAACAATAAATCTCAGTTAACGCCAAGATCTTGTCACAACCCATCCTTGTTAGTCTAGACGTAAAAAAACACGCCCCACTCAAGACTGTATCTTTTTGGATGCCCCAAAACTGCTGCAATTTCGTAAACATGGCGGGGTGTTAAGAAAAATGTGAAATTAAAAATGTTTCTTATTTGGTGCAGAATGTAAATGTTTTTTGGATGAGTTTTTCACATTTATGCTGCATAGAGTGGAATGTAATATCCGCTTGAGTTAAAATAGCAAGCGTAATTATCTATATTGCGATGTTTTATTTAATGAAAATAAAGTAGATTAAAACTAATTACAATAGATTAAAATTATGAACTTGCGGCGATAGCCTAGTTGGATGTGGAACGGACTGCCGAGTCGAATGTCACCAGGTTCAAAACCCTAGGACACACATCTGACTTTTTTAAAATTATGTGTGTATTCATTGTGAATTATCACTTACTTTAACGGTGAAAGAAAACATCATGAGTAAAGCTGCATGCCTGAGAAGTTCTCTACAGGAATTTTGAGTTTGAAGTTTGAATTTTTGTGTGTGAAGTCTCCCAATGCGCACCAGGCCAGCGTGGTGGACTAAGGCCTAATCCGTCTCATTATTAGAGGAGGTCCATGCCCAGCGGTGGGCCAGTATATGATACAGGGCTGATATTATTATATTTACCTAGTCTTGCCATAAATATTGTAATAAAGAAAAAAGAAAATTGTTAACTGCAAATAACATTTATTACTTTTACAGTGTGTCAGTTTAATACATAAATATAAAACAATTAAAAATATAAAAAGCTTATTCGAAGTGGTCTCCATTGGCTGCAATACAGTCCTTTAAACGATGAGGCCAGTTATCAATAGAAGCACGCACTCTTTCCATGGGAAAATTCTTCACTGCCAATCGTATAGATTGTTTTAGGGACTCCAAATTATCATGGCGTTTAGAGCAAGCTGTACTCTCTAAAACTGACCACAAATCATAATCCAGCGGATTAAGATCGGGACTAGACGACGGCCAGTCTTCAGCTCTGATGAAGTCCGAAACGTTCGATTCCAACCAAGACTGCGTGGACCGAGCTTTATGACCCGGCGCCGAGTCTTGCTGGAAGGACCATACTTGGTTATTGAACATGGTGATGTTAAGGGGCTTAACTACCTTCTCAAGAATGGTATCTTGATACACTTGTGCCGATGTTTTGATACCTTTTTCACAAAAATATGGCTCAGTCACTCCTTCATAGCTAACACCCCACCAAACCATCACTGAAGTCGGATAATGTCCACGTTGCACTCTGTCGACTAATTGGGAAGCTTCCTTAGAGCTTTGAGCATAAATACGGTCATTTTGTTTGTTAAAATGTTGCTCAATTGTAAAAATTTTCTCATCCGTAAACAAAATTTTTCTGTGACCTCCCTTTGCGTACCGCTTCAGTAGTTGTTTCGATTTTACCACCCTATTCTTCTTTAAATTATCAGTTAAGAAATGGCCAGTGCGTCTCTTATAGGCTGCAAGTCCTAAGTCATCTTTTAAAATACGCGACATGGTTCTAGGTGCTATCTTCATTTCCCGAGATAAAATCTTTTGCTTTCGGACAGGATTTCTTCGAATTCTTTCCCTTACTGCTTTGACCACCTTTTTCGTACGAACACTACGTGGACGGCCAGATCTTTTCTGTCACAAACAGAGGAGGTCTCATTGTACCTATTAATAGCCCGGTACACAAACATTTTACTAATACCAAGTGTATGGAGAGTTTTAAAAATTGCATTTGGCTCCATACCTACTTTGTGTAATGCTATCACAGCGATTCGGTTCTCTTTATCACCCCACACCATTTTAATATCGCAAAATATTTTACAATGTATTGGCGCCAAAATGAGAAAACACAATGAACAATCGTATAAAAATGACAGATTCGAAATTCAAATGTAATATTTTTTTATAATTAAGTGTAACAGTATTTATGGCCAGACTAAGTATATATGAACTTTAATCTGAAATTAAACAAAATAGTTTAAAAATAATCTCATATTTATAACCTGAATAAAGTTATTATAATCATTTTCCTGACTATATTAGACGCCACCCTTGCCCATAAACATTGCAGACAACATTTTTAATTAAAAGTATAAATTGCAAAATGTAATTGCTTTGCCTTTGACTCTGAAAAAATAGATTTTTATACACGCTCACAAACTCACGCCTTTTATCCTGAAGGGGTAGGCAGAGGCGCAACTAGTGCACCCACTTTTCGCCGTATGTATTTCGTACTACGATTTGTTAAAGGGGTTATTGACATTTCGGGCACAAATTAGAGACTCCGGACTGATACTGAGTACAAAAATCCAAATTCACTTTGCCCGACCCAGGGATCGAACCCGAGCCCTCAGCACTGCAAAAAGTAATACAACTACGTCACAGACGCAGTCAAATTTTTGCACTGACTGCTAATTTGGCTTTCACGTATTTCAAAAAATACAGTTCGAATTGATAACGTCCTCCTTTTTCTAAAGTCGGTTAAAAATAAAAAACAACTGTAAAACAATTTGAAAATAGAATACGTTTTAATTTAGCAGCACATCGTGAAAATGAGAATCGGTGATATCCAGCCAGACGGTAAGTACCTACACATATTTACTTGTTTAACGTCTGTACGTTTATTTGTAATTGAATACCGGTATTTAACCTAACTTTGATACACCTTGTCTCTATCGTCTTTAGACTGACTCAAAGATAATACTTATGGCATTAAACCGCGTGTATATCTTTCATGTGTACGTATAAGTCAGCAAAACTACCAGAATAATAAAGTACAATTTGCTTTAATATAAAATGTATGTTTGGATAACCGAAGAGGTCAGAGGTGTTGCGAGCGCACTGCATTTTGAATAACCGAATTTCCATCCCGTGATGGGAAAGGTTTTTGAGAGAAACGCAAAGCAATGTTCACGGAACCAATTCCGAGCATATATTTCTCGAATCGAAAAACTGACTCAAAGAATAGGGATGTTGAATGTTGTTAAATATATTTATGTAAAATAAGAATAATAATATTATGTTGAATGTAAAACCAAGTCACTAATTGTGCTCTACTTAAACCTTCTTTCATTGCGGGGAATAACAGCTATGACCGAAGTTTAGAAATATTTTAAAATGAAATCTACTATCCAATTTGGAAATAGATTGAATTTGGAATTTATGTCTATATGTGTTAGGCTCTACATCACATTATAAGGCGGTAACCATAAACCGTCGTTCCAATTGCGAGTTTACTTACCCTCTTAGAGAAAAATGGGAAAGCTTATGTAATAACAAATACATAATCGACCTTATTGCCTCATTGATTGAGCAACAAGTCAATAAACACATCGAGGAATAGAAAGTTACCAAATACCTTATAACCCGGAAAGCGAATACAACCACAAACCCGTAGATTATAAATTTGAGTTAAATAAGTAGTAGTAATCCTTCCAACCCTTAGGGTCAATGTGGTGGATTAGTGAAATCCGTCCCTTAAACACAGACGGAAGTAATGGGCCGTAAAAATGACTATCGAATGTGTAATTAAAAAGCATATGCCTTGAGAATTAAGTCCATAATATACTTGACTATTAAAAAAAAAACCTTATACTGTTTGACAATCAAGAGCGGATCTAAGGGGGTCATGACCTCAAAGACCCCACCCTCCTGGGCCGTGAATCTAAATGACTACTGATAATTTTTTCACAACTTATTAATATACTCGTATTTAATAAGATAAATATTTTATAAGATACATGCGAATGACACGCATAATACTACATGCTGTTATTTAATTTATTTTCAACGGAAAATTGACTTCGTTATTTGATCAAAATTATTTTCTCGTTTAACAATAACGTACTATATTTTTTATAATTTTTTTATTATTGTAAACGAATTGGAATCTGTCCTCACTAGACCTCAACTATATCACCCCCTGACTTGAAAGTTGGATCCGCTTTTGATGGTAATATTACTTTCTCAATTTCTTGGAAGGGGTCAAAGTTGAATTAAAATTGGGTATATAAATACACCAAATAAAAAATTACTCGGGCAATATTGCAATACTTAATACACAGTACTTAAACACCAGTGCTCTAGGCGTGAAGTTCCCAGTTCGTTTAACTACGCAAATGACAAGCGTAAATCATGTCGCAAATAAATATGTGACATAGAACAACTACGTATAGAGTTCACTATGTTTTGACATTTAGAGTTAGTGATTTTAAAGCCTATGAGTTCGTTTATCTGATATTTATTAAAAGGGTTTTTGAAGCCATTATATACTACATCTTATATTATATTATTTATTAAAAAAAAACTTTTTTTATTACAAAAGTAAAATGAAGCATGTAAGCAAAATACAGAGTGAAACGATTATTAAATAAATATGCAATATCAGAGAAGTTGTGTGATTGCGTGCGTGTGCGCATAACGGAGAATAAAAAAAAAGAGAGAGTGAGTCTTTGCGTAAAAAATACTTTTGAGTTAAACTAAAAAAAAACTAGCTATTAAGGATACACACGATCTCATTCCACAGCCCAAAACGATAATATTTCTTAAATCGATTGCTTTATAAAAATAGCACCGTTCCTTTAAAATATCACAAGGAGATACAAGAAAAGTTTAAATGAGAAAACAACGAAAAACTAAACAAACCTGTTTATTTTAGTTATAAAAATAGCGTGTAACGTGGAGAGCTCGGCGCGCGACGTTACTGTTATATTTGCATGTATATTGCCGGCACGATACGTCGTTGGCTGCATGAATTTTAAAATTTTCGATTTGCCACCGCGCATTGTGTGCTGATGTTTTCAATTACTGTATTTGTATAACGCGACGCGACGTGGCGCCGATTTGAAAATTGATGCGGGACGTGGAAGGAAGGTGGGACTTTTCCCGAAGATTTTTTGTTTTTTTTTTTTGTTAATAGGCAACATGTATATCATTCATGTTAATACATTAAAACATATTATATGCATAAGTTACTCCTTGGTAGTTTTGTACGTCGGCATTGCTATTAAACTTGGACAACTAATAAAACGTGTTTTATAAAAAGCTCTAATAATTAATTACATGCAAAATATAAAAATTCACTTGCCAGTCGCAATAATTATTTATAAATATAAACTATGACATTATATGAAATATGTTATATTCTGATACACAATTAAATATATTTGTTGGAGTAAACGCAAATACCAGGGACCCATAGACAACTCACCGGTCAGCGTACATCACTAGTTTTTAAGTCCCCTCCCTCTATCTCTCTTGTCTCTGACTGATGTAACGTTCAATATGTCTTTGAATATATTAAGTAAATAAAACTTATTTAAAGTCTTATCAAGTGCTTTATTAATAACAATTTTGTTAGGAATGAAATATTTTGCAGAGTAATAAACGCCCTTAGAATTTATAAACAGAGCAGACTTTATTTACTGTTAGCTGAGTTTTACGCTACATCGTATGTATCACAGTTACACCATTTTTTGTTCTCGCGCTATTTTCCATCACTATGGAAACTACAATGACATTTTCTACATCAGCCAGCTAAATTGATATAATACATATAAAACCTTCAACAAATTTAGCGGCGTAAAGAGGAAGACAGCGCTGTAGAGGAACAGATGGTTACGTTCCTCTATGGAAGGTGGATATCTGAGGAAGATTTCCAGTCAGGCAATATTTTTAAATTATGACAGAAGGTGTATCGAAAGTTTAACACTAGAATCCAAAGCTAGCCACAAATATCATTATAATTACATTTATGAGGATACGTAGCAGTGGCGAAAGGTAAAATTTTTGGAAATGAAACCCTACATAACATGTAGGTACGCAAAAATGTGGCCTGCCAATCGTTCGGGTGATAATTAGATTCTACACAAATTCCACATAAAGGTAAGCCGGCAGGAATCGGGTATTTGAACCCTTCACCACTGATACGTAGGCGGTAGGTCCTTACTGATCTACAGTATACACCCAATAAAAGTTTAACAAATCACAGTAACGCGTTGAACATTTTTTTTATTTATTTTAATTTAATCGGAACGGCTCATAAAGCCAATTACACCAATTACAAAATATTATTACAAACATAATAAAATCGATTCAGAAACGTGATATAAAAAAATAAAAATTAGCTAAATCAATATAACAATAATAATACATTTAAGGATTAATCTCACAATATCTCAGACATTTATTTAACTAGTCTTTATTGAGACTAAAGACGATTCATATTTCTAATACTCTCAATTTATATCCTAATGTGTTCGCAAATTCGCCCGCGTAGAAATCAGTGTGTCACAAAGATTTTCCCGCATAAATCCCTACCCACGAGATTTTTTACAAGCTCACGACCTCTTCAACAGTAATTGTTATATTTCATTCAATTTACATAAAACGATAATGTACTAGTAACCTAAACTTTCTTCAAGAATTGCACTATCTTATAGTAAAAACCGTCCAAAAATCTGTTCAGTAGATTTTGAGAAAATCGATCAGATACAGAAGACTGCTTTTGGGGACTTTGTTTTATAATATGTATAGATTATTAAATAACGTATCGGAATGTAATAATGGCATTACAACGAACCCAACACTAAAAAGAAAAAAAAAAACAGCGAGAAAAATAGCAAAAACCTATGCAATAACGTTACTTATCCGAGCAAACTAGTGGCCCTTAAAGACCATTGCTTAACGAGTCATGTAATGCTAAAATATTGCAGGGTTAACGTCCTAATTCTGCCACATGTACTGGAAGAGCGGTTCCGTGGTATATTTGACCATTTAATAAGTATTTTGTGTGATATAAGGGGTTTTGTTACACAAGTTTAGGTCAGTGAGTTCATATTATGCCGTTTGTTGAAATGTTTGTGGTTAAGGAAAATTTTAGGGCGTCGTGACGTTCTTGAACAGCACTTTATTTTTTATACCTGCGTAATATGTTACATTCATAATGGGCATTAAAAGTCTTTTTTTATAAGTGCAGGCAAAGAAGTAGTCCCACTGCACCTGATGGTAATGAGAGTGGGGTCCAATAGAATGTCGACTGACGAGAGATGATTACCCCTTGGCAGTCGACAGAGTTGTGCGGGCCTGTTGGAACTGGATATACATAGGCTTTTCCTGGAACGCAACACACCTACGTGGACCACTGTGGCGGGTTATAACACCTTGTGTACTACCAGCATTTTTTTGTATACATATTATGTGTGTAGTTAGACCCATAACCAGGGATCTTTAACTGCTGATCTCGTATCTTTGAATTCTAATATTCCGAATTGAATACCCCATATGCCACATGAAACACCCTATTTAGATTACCTCCAAGAAGTTTTATGTTGAGTATCCATCCGATTTCACCAATACTCAAAACATGTTAAACATTTTATTTACACAACTAGTGTTACTCATTGAGGTATATTTTATAGACACGAACGTCCATATAAACTATTTGTTCAAAATCTGAATTAAAATGGCACATCCTTGTTATAACCTATTTATTCACTTGAACATCAAATAATTTTACTTATTTGACTAATATTTTTAATTCAAATCCAGGTTTACACTTAGCATTATATCATGAGCGCCACAACCACAACCATAAGCTGTCAATATTGACTATACTAGTCAGTTTGAATGGATTGCAGATCAATGCAGTTAAGCACAGTGAATGTTCGCGAAATCTAGTATGTATTACATATATATCGATGAAGTTGAGAATTTTTAAAATATTCATTCAATTGACCACGTGGCTAAACTCATATTTGGTTGTATCACAGTTTTCGCGAAAACATTTTTTACATATATCTTTCCCTTCATATTTATGAGTCGAATTTTACGAGCAGGCCTATTCTTTTCGTTCCCGCTATTTAGGTGTGGTATAAGTCATAAAAGGAAGAGAATTGACAAATTTTAACCGCCAGAACCATTGGCATAACGCTTATTATCTTGTCTCATCACGTAAAAAACAACCCTTGTATTTGAAAAGGCCATGTAGCATGGTTGAGTCTGTGGTCTTGCAATTGTCAGGTAGAAGTGTCAGCTGTCAAGTGTGGCAGCTGACGTTTTTAAAAAGAGGCAGCCCCCCTCTCCCTTGTGCCCCTCGAGGTCTTTTGTTGGATTTGCACGTTGTTGTCCGTGGACGATAATATAAAATATAAACCTAAAACTTTTTAAGACTATTATTTATACAAATAACCGAGATACTACAGGCCATGCATTAATATCTTATGTTAGATTATTTCTCTTATTAATATTAATAATCGCGTGCATTTTGGAACACGTTATATTGGATTTATAGTTGATATAAAGTGTACTTATATCAAAGTAATTTAAAATATGCTTAATTAAAAAGACACATAAATAATAATACACATTGGCATAAACCTAGCGACCGCCGAGGGTTAATTGTGACTCGGTGGGCGGCATTGTATTTAGACTACACTCTACTTGATATAAGGTGCATTTTACCGTGTAAAGACAAAAGTAACATCACTGTGATCAGACAAATACCTATTTATTTTCGAAAAAAATATAATTTGCTCTCCAAGTTAAAAGAGGTCGCGGTTTATTCTCTCAATCGCGTTATCCCTTACCTTGTCCACCATTGTTGCGTCACGTAAGTCATAAGGATCGGGGTCCCGCATAAAATGTGCATTAGTCCGAACAAATAAACGCTTTTATCCCCATACATTGTGCTGAGATTTGCGGGCTCCGGGCACAATTTCGAATATCGGTGTGTGATCCACACTATTCGACAATATCGTATGCTCTTTTTGGAGATGATTTGATTTTTTTCTGACGCTACAAGCCGATGCTTGTGTACCTATATAACGTTAGGTATATTTCCTACGTATTCTGAGCATAGATAGCCTAGTTGGGTGTGGAATGGGTTGCCATGTCAAATGGCTATAGGCTCTAATGCGAAAGGCACACACCTCTGACTTTTCTAAAATTATGTGTATTCTTTTTGAATTATCGCTTGGTTTAATGGTGACGAAAAATATAGTGAGGAAACCTGCATACCTGGAGACTGAGAAGTTTATAGAAATTTTGAGGGTGTGTGAAGTCTACCAATTCGTACTAGGCCAGCGGGGTGGACTTAGGTTTAATACCTCTCAGTAGTAGAGAAGACTCGTGCCCGGTTATAGGACAGTATATAATACGGACTAATATTATTATATATTTCCTACCATATGTGCTAACGCCACGCTGCAGAATTTTAAGAAAAATATAATAGATATACCTACATGCATATTTTGCGCTACAATTGCTTACATTATATCTGGCCTGGTTCGATCAGGCTTGTGTCATTATATCGGGCCTGGTTCGATCAGGCTTGTGTCATTATATCGGGCCTGGTTCGATCAGGCTTGTGTCATTATATCGGGCCTGGTTCGATCAGGCTTGTGTCATTATATCGGGCCTGGTTCGATCAGGCTTGTGTCATTATATGGGGCCTGGTTCGATCAGGCTTGTGTCATTATATCGGGCCTGGTTCGATCAGGCTTGTGTCATTATATCGGGCCTGGTTCGATCAGGCTTGTGTCATTATATCGGGCCTGGTTCGATCAGGCTTGTGTCATTATATCGGGCCTGGTTCGATCAGGCTTGTGTCATTATATCGGGCCTGGTTCGATCAGGCTTGTGTCATTATATCGGGCCTGGTTCGATCAGGCTTGTGTCATTATATCGGGCCTGGTTCGATCAGGCTTGTGTTATTATATCGGGCCTGGTTCGACCAGGCTTGTGTCATTAAATCGGGCCTGGTTCGATCAGGCTTGTGTCATTATATCGGGCCTGGTTCGATCAGGCTTGTGTCCCTCCGGTGGGAAGTTCCTATTTTATTATATCAGTGAGATAACACAGAGCTTTGATTTTACCCTCGGAAAGCACGCCTATACTTATATTTTAAATATCCCTGATAGTGATATTGTCAACTTTATAGGTTTAAGATGAAGAAAAATATAAAGAGGTAATTTAAAAGTTTGAAACGTTCCGAAAAAATCTGTCAAATAGATATGTAGGTATACGTTATTATAAAACTGATAAAATTGGTAGTTTAATTATATACAAGATTGCTTTAATCATAATTCCTATAGATAATCTCCTAAGATCAAGTCTTAAACATTCAACTACGGTAATTGCTAAACTAGTTTGTCTACATAATATTATTCATAAGAAAGTAACAACTTCTAATGAGTTTTCGTTCTACCGACATCTGAAGTATCGACAGTAAACTAGTTAAGTTACACTTTAACCTATATAATATGGCATATTTTTTTTATAATACAAAACTAGTGTGTATTACTATTTACGATAAATAAAATACATCGGTTACGTTCATCATTTATTCACAGATTGACAAAGACATTTTTAAAAGCGGGGTAGTTGTATCACAACAATGGACGATTTACCTTCATTAATCTTAAGATGTTAATACTTATATATAATGTTTGTTTGTCCAAGATGTTACGATATGAGTATATACATATACAGATATATAAATACAGGCTTACTTTATCACAAAAACGCTAACATATATTGTTCTATTTGTTTCGCTTTATGCAAAGCATCTAAAGACTTAAGACACACATTCTTCACCAGTCAACCCGGAGAGAGACGAAATAAATTAGGTACATGGAAATGTTTTAAAAGACAGAGGGTACAAACAGTGTTATGTAGAACAAAACAAAATTGTACAGAATATATAAAGTCAAAACATCAAAAGTTCGAATTAATATTGTTAGGATACTGAAGCGAATTTTAAATAAAAATAACTATCACTGACTACAGAAATACTTCCACAAATATTTCACCAACCAACCCACCAGTATGTCAACGACCAACTGCTTTGGTCTGTCAAATGCTTACTGTTTTTATAGCAAAAAGTGTCACAAATACTGTTAGAAAAGTATTTTTATCCTAACACTATAATAATAGTATTCTTCTATTCTATTCTTGCAGCGCTGGTAGCTCTTGTATATTAAGATCAAATAAAATCATGTTAAGAGATGAAGCCAGTCTGCAGAGATTTTATTTCAAAAAGGGCTAATTTAATTAACTTAGGTAATTAGCTTATTTACTAAACAAACCATTCGATATAATTTAACATAATATTTGTATACACTAATAATTTCAAAACATAAAATAAACAAAGAGATAATTCAAAATTGCGCCTCCAAATTCCATTTTAAATAAACCAGCTTAAACCAAATACTCTCGTCTTCTCGGATACAAAATAAATGACTGGAGCGGGAGATCGTCTCGCTTCGATATTGGTTCCATATAAAATTACAGCGGCACGTGCTTCGGCTTCTAATAGATATTTCGCGAAGAATAACATTTTAAACTTGTTATTTTAGGCTAACAAATAATTTTATAGTTAGTGATCACAGTAGCCTATAAATACTACGAGCTGGAGTAATTGTGTTGGTGACATTTGGAGAAGAATGGGAACTTTTGGAAAGAATACTCGCTTAGTTCCAATTGCTAAAGAAATAACTAGAGGTACCTATAAACACTTCCAGCAGGATTAATTGTTTTGGTGGCATTTGAAGAGCAACTTTTGGGAAGAATATTCACTTACTTCCAATTGCTAGAGAAATAACTAGAGGTGTAGCTGCTACTTCGAACTGACTCGAAATGAATGAGGATTTAAAGGTAAAAGAGCGTTTAACGTATTGCGTTTATTCTGTACTGGATATCAACTTCAGGACTTTTTGACCGTGGCCATAAAAATTGGTGTATATTCCCCAAATTGATTACACAGACGATGAGGGGAACAAAAGCTAGATATTTATGTGAAAAACTAGGCCGGCATAATTTTGTCGACTAAGAAGAGGTAATCATCTCTCGTCAGTTGTTAGGGTCAATTTACCTTCCACGAATAAAAAATGTGAGCTGAATGCTTGTTACATAATCATTTATAACCGTCTGCCTGTCTGTTAATGTCTTCAAAAGAAACGGCCTTTCCGATGTATCCAGTTGAAATTAATATTTAATACTTCGTGTTCCATTTTGAAGGTTTCTAAGCCAGAGGAGTTACTAGGCACAGCATCTATTTATTTTATTATGGATTTTGTAGGAGGTGAAAATAACTAACATCAAGTGAACAACTTGCCCCTTTGCCCGTCTATACAATAAAAAAATTGAGACTCCTGAGAAAAAGTATTCTTCATTTAGATTGGATATTTGTTTCGGTAAAAAGCGCATCGCATTTGGGTAGTATTTCTACATATGCTGCCGTAGTATTAGCAGCAAGGAAATAATCCCATCTAGTCATTTTTGTAGAAAAAAATAAACTATTATATTTTGTATTTGTTAACAATATAATTTCTTTAATAAAATATCTATTCCCAAAAATTCCTGAGAAAAATTATAATTGCTGAGTCATATCTCAACTCGCCACTAAAGTTGGCATCTAGTTACGAAGCCAAACTGTATCGACTTACGTTGGAGTAATTTAACTTATGTTATTACTAGGAAGTGGAACCTGGCTCCCAAATGTTTATCTTGGAAGCATGTTTCTTCGTTACCTGGGAACTTGTTTGTCTTGTGTACCTTCGAGATGAAACGAATAATTGAGCAGTCCCGGATCTAGGGGGGGAGGGAGCCTAGTAATAGAAGGGCGGTGAATTCAGAGGGCAAATTGAAACTTAGCAGATAAATACCCAACTCATTATTAACGCAACTTTGACTAGTGAGACGTCCAGTAAATTAAATACATGATTTTCCGCGGGGCCCGAAATGATGATGATGACAAAGGTAAAAATATATGTGGATGGGGGCGGCATTTACCAGATTATGCCCCATCTTGAAAATATTCAAGATCCGGGGCTGTGAGTGGGCTTGTGTTTATATAACATCATAATCTCATCATCATTTTCTTAATTCAGAAATAGATGGATATGTGTAGGTATATTTCACCAGCTATTATATATTGTTAGGTCTTGTATAATAGGTTATTTATCGGGCACAGTTCCAGACACAAGGGTAATATTGAGCAAAACCACCGACCGTCCGGGATAATACCGAGCAGAACCACCCAGAATTAACCCGACCCAGATATCGAACCCTAATACTCAGCCCGGCTGTCACACCACAATACAATTCCACCGACACAATCATTGCTACATACAAAATTCTCTATCTCAGCCAAAGAAGTTTATTATTAACATCGCCATAAGCAAAAATATAACAAAGTTGTTACAAAAATTATAAAAAAATATGCTTCTCGACTTGTATAGAAGAACTGGTAACTAGCCCACTGAAAGTTAACGAAGTACCCTCGATACTGGCAACTTTAATTGCAACAATTTTGGTCGTCACGAGTACTTGAGTAGTTAAATGTTTCGGTGTAGTGCCTTGGTCCCGGTCTCATAGTCTAGAAATTATGAGTGTTTCAGTTTGCAAACAATTTTATTCGATGTTTCAGTTGTTTTATTTTTATATCATATTTTATTAAGGGATATAAGTAAGCGAATTTCAAGACCCAGTTATAATAAATTATCACTCATAAAAATTGCAATTCTAAAACAACTGCATCATCATATTTATGTAATGGGTCTGAGAATAAGACATTTTGAGCCACTGATAAACTCACTAGTATTTAAAGCGTAACAGCGTCGGAACTTCACAATTAATCATTTTTAACCGACTTCAGAAAAAGAGAAGATTAACAAGTCGACATGCACTTTTATGAGTAAAACCGTTTTATTTCGCCCTGTAATTAAAAAAAATATTAGATCGTATACAACAACATTCAATCTGGCCTTAAAATTGAATACTAAATCACTCCAAACCAACCTAGTTACAAATTTTAATACAACCGACCATGCGAACGAACTATAAAAATAATATAGTGATAATTTCCGCATCATGCAATCAAATCACGCGAGCACGTGCCCGAACTGGCATCGGGCGTGGTTAATGGAATTGTCACACCTGCGGCAACTTTATGGATCCGAGGAACTTTGTGGCGTTTAACATTTGGATATTTTGAATGTGTGAGGAGGGCGGATGAGGATTTTAACATTAAAACCTTTTCCTTATAGACCTCAATGGTAGTGGGAAAATTAATAAGAAGAATGTTCAAGCTTCAGCGCTCGGCGTCAGAATGCGTGCCAGTGCTGAACCTGACTTACAGGAGTTAAAGTGGTGCGTGTGGGTAGAAAAGTCTCTCCTGCGCTAAGAACAGTATTCACCAATCTTCACATTTTATTATTTTAAATAACGATATTTTTAATTTGTCTTCCCCAATTGAATTTGTTCGGTATGAATTTTCAAATTCAATAAAATTTTTTGCTCACCTAGGTTTCACATGAAACTTGTGTGCAAAATTTCATGTTCGAAAACCCACCAGAATTAGTCTTATGCTGGCTAGTCAGAATTAAATGAGTTCTTTGTATAATCTTTCTATCCCTAAGAATAGAAACCTTCCCACTTGTAACTTAAAAATAAATGTTTTAAAGGACCCGTTGACACTGTCCATTTAGGGGTTAATTCGATGGATCCATTTCCTAGTCGGCTCATTTATTGACTGTACAACACTCTCTCTAATTGACAGTACACTTTTTTACCATTTTGAATGAGTCATCAAAACGCCTGTAGCAGTGTCGAATAGTAAAAATGTTTTAGAAAGAAGCCCACCGATTTACTAATAAATAATGTCCTATTTAATACATATTTGATAAGGTTAAGCCAGTAGAAATAAACTTTGCCATTAGTGAGGAATGGTTTTGACTACCCAGATGGAAGTGACAGGTTTGATCCGAAGTATTTAGGTTACATGTCACCAGTGTCGACTCTTGCACAAATTCCAATTTCCTGCATATAATATATGTTTTTCAAATGGAAAATTCGCGTTCACTACTACATGTAACAACGAGGAAATTCCAATTTCAAAGTTCCAACAGTTATAAATTACTACAATTTGATAGAAAACTATCGGCTGCCCTGAACTAATAACTGAATTGAGTTGTAAAGTTTTATGGACAAATTGCAAGTCAAAAACTAAAAGTCATAGCTTCTAGACAAATGTTACGTTCTGAATTGATAATTGTATCTTGTGTATTTCCAATATTTTATTAATGTATTTATTTTAATTTATGTTTCATAGGTTGGATTTCTATGCAAGAATTAGGCAGTACCACCGCATTACCTATTTATGCTGATGTCTATCAGTATGCAATCGTTGATGTAGTTCGATTTATTATTATAGGTGTTCCGTATTTTTATTAAATGCAATATGCTACTATAATTCAACGATTAAAATATTTAGAACAAAATTAATGGATCTGTATGTGCCACAATAACCGATTTCACCTTAAGCAGCGACAAGTGCTGCCCTCTGAACGTGCATTTCTCACTTTCTGTTCAATTAAAGTAATGGACTCGAACGCACATAGTGTGGTGCGTGCTGTCTCATATTAAAAATTTGCTCTAATCTAAGTAAGACCAGTCGTACTCTTAATTAAATAATTACCTATTCCAAAATTGTTAATTTAGAATCGTCATAATTTCTGCGACCTCTTTTCATGCTATAGGTTTTTATTTTTTGACCTATCTTTAATAAGTTCAATTTTGAATTGGTCATTATTTTAATTAAGAGTGTGGTGCAATCCTGAACGGCAGCCAGCATTCTATGACCATAATCACCAGCACTGGGTACCCAGGGACACGAACTGTGCTGCAAGTTCAGGTGAGTGGTAGATACAGTCCATACATTACCATCCATCGAAGGTCGAATCGATTTTCCAAACCATGGGTACTATTACTTGCGACATAAGATTCAAAATGTAATACATAGTGGTATTATTATTGTTTTAAAACATCTAGATTTATAAACAGACTTATTCAATATTACTACGTATATAAGCCATAATGAAGGCGTATATTACAATATCCCCATATCACGCCTCTCATAGGATATCACAGTGATATTTAAATTCCTGGAATCTCGCCAAATCCCACCTTGCAAAAAGCTTAATAAGTGGGTAGTTTAAATATGGAGCATTTTCGGAAGCAGTTTAAAACTATTGTTTTTAAATGGGATGGTTTAGTAAGCCGTGGGGTGAACAGTGATTCAAAAAATGTTTCATCGCACTATTTTATTTAAGTTTCCTTTTTAGTTGTAAACAAATGCCATGCATTTTTTTATTCCAAATTGTTATTGCAACACGCTTAAAAAATTCCGCCGAATCCATTTTAAGTAGGTGAGAAAGTGGGAGCAAGAGGTGTTTAAAGGGTAGTAAAGTTTACTGTTATGGTATTTCATTACTCTATAAGATAATGTATTATCCTAGATGTTCAAACTACATCTATAATAGTTTTGCTCAAAATGAGTTCAATTGTTTACCCAAGAGTCAGTACAACAATTAATCCTAATTATAATTAATATAATATATTATTATAATAATTTATTAGCACTGAATATTAGTTTGCGAGCCTATTTCATTTCGGTATAGAGAACATTCAAAGCAGAGTAATTGTTAGGGAGCGTACACATATGACGAATAGATATAATTGCGAAATGCTCTAAATTTTCTCTTTCATTCATTAGAGTGGCGTATTCGGTGCGTCGTTCTCACACCACACGCATTTTTCCCATAAACAAAAACACATATCACGCATTTATCCCTGAAGGGGTATGCAGGAGCGCAGCCAAGGCACCCACTTTTCGCCAAGTGTGTTCCGTCCCAGTGATAGGGGCGACCCTATCGCCATGTCGGGCACAAATTGCAGACTCCGGGCAGGTACTAAGCAGAAAAACCCAAATATTATTTTTCCCGACCCGGGATTCGAACCCAGGACCTCTGAGCGCTGCCGTATCGCGCATGCTTTACAACTACGCCATCGAGGCAGTCATAGATGCCGTCCATAGACCGCAGGTAGAACTATAGTAGTCCCATCGTGCGATATCTTCAAAACAATCAACTTTAAACAAGGCGTCTGGTCGCGAGTTACGCATGAACAAAGAACGCGTGCTATGCGAGTCTCGTATGGGTTACAAATAACACAAAAGAGTCTTAGTAAGTGCGTGTGCATCGCATTCGCCAGATGTGCACACACCCTAAGTAATATAATACTTAGCTTTTGACTTCCTTAGGTAATGAGCACATTGGAGTGTTATACAGTATTTCGTTGTTCAAAAATATTGAAGGCGATTTTACTGTACATGGCTAGCTGTGCCTCTTAGCAAGTAACTAATTCAGCGCGACCTCGTCTCATAATTAACTTAGGAAAAGCTACGGATTTTTAAATTAGATCAGTAAAATTACATTTTCTAAAACAATCCTTATTTATGCAAATTAAAGTCCAACTTTACGAAGACCTCGTCACATGAACCCTATGAATACTTTACACATACAAAAATCCAAAAGGGTCCCTTTTGAGCGATTGTTTCATATCATTAGAAGGGCCGCAAATTTGGGTAGGATTCATATAATGTAATGCAAATCGCCCAGGTAGACCGTCCCGAGAGTGTGCTGTTTATTCTGGCGCAGAACTTTGGTAGGCAATTGTTCTGTCGAGTCGGCAATGTATTTGCTTGGAAGCTTTTGATTTATAATATTGAATATTTTAGTTAACTAACACATAAATAACATAACATCACGCATTTATCCCCGAAGGGGTATGCAGAGGCGTAACTAGGGCACCCACTTTTCGCCAAGTATGTTCCGTCCCATGATGTGATAGGGGGCGAGCCTATCGCCATATCGGGCACAAATTTCAGACTCCGGGCTGATACAGAGCAGAAAAACCCAAATATCACTTTGCCCGACGCGGGTTAACTAACTCAATTTGATCAATACTCCCGGTAAGCTACGGCTTGGGTGTGCCTCAATTTTAAAGACAATGGGCGGCAAATGCTGCTTATCCCTATTTCCCTTGGTCACGCCATCACGCGTGAACGGCTGGACCGATTTCACTATTATTTTTTGTTGTGTTTATTATTGTCAGGAGAAGGTTCTTATGAAAGAAAAATATCAAAAAATTGCGCGGATAATTAGAAAATTTTACGAAAATATTAATTTTATATAACTGTCAATTGTTTGAAATAACTGTCAGCGATTGACAGAATGCGCGCTGCAAATTCATAGTTAAGACGGGACAGCATCTGTCGGATCAACTACTGTTATATATTTATAAACGACCATATCAAACGCTAGAGACCAAAAACCTAGAAACGCAATCAATCGACACCAATATTATGTAATTAAGCAATCGTGAAACACATTACGTAATTCCAGTCATTGAGACGTTTGCGTAGGATATTCGCGTTAAATATTAGTAGAGGAAAAGCGGTAGACACGAGGGCCCGGCTGGAGAATCATTAGCCAAGCAAAAAGTACAGTGTGTAGCTCGTAGTTGGGTCGAGTGACTGGTGTCGCCACGCTGTCCGACTGTTTAGGATAATTATGGGAAAATTTACGTGAATTATTGTACTTGGTTACTGTTATCGTATTGCATGATACGACTTCCACTTTCAAGTATCTGGTTCGAAGTCCGGCTCGGGTAATATTTTTGGGTTTTTATTCTCAGTATCAACCTGAAGTCTAAAACTAGTGGCTGATATGTCAATAGGCGCGCCCTCTATCACATCATGATGAATACACGATGAAAATTCGATGCATTAGTTGCGCCTCTGCTTACCCCTTCGCTTACACTATGTGTTACTCCTAAACATTGTCTACCTTTGAGCCAAATTTCATCTAAATCCCTTCACTTGTTTCTGTGTTTACTTAAAACGAATATCAAAACAATTTCACTATCTCTCGCATTTAAAATATAAGTCAGATAAGAGGTAAGATAATGAGTAAGATTTGATTAAATTAATATAGAAAAAACTCATCTATTCCTTTGTTACCACAGAAGCCTTTCGCATTCATACTTTTATTCTTCGAACAAATGTAATTGTTTTGTGTAAACAGAAAAATCCATTTCCATTCCGACCGCGATCTCACGTGTGTAATTATTAGCGAGAATAAAAATGTTTTGCAAACTCGGCTAAGGAATTTAAAAATTTTAATTCTGTGAGTGCGCCGCTAAAGCTGTATATTATGGAGCGTTTAATTTTTTCCTTTCATTGGAAGTTGTACCGGCATTATCTATACAATTTTAATGTGAATTACTTTTAGAAAAAAATAATTGTTGGGAATTCTGGTATTAAATCATTTACATAGAAAAATGTTAGAGCCCTAATCACAAACGTTATTTTACTAAGTACGGAGCAATGCTATAATAATAAGTCTCTTATTCAGTGTTTTTTTTATTGCTTTGAATGACGAGACGAGCCCGCCGTTCGCCTGATGATAAGCGATACGACCGCCCATAAACAGTAGAAACACCATCCAACACGTTAAATTACAAAGTATTGTTTGGTATTCCACTGCGCTCGCCATCCTGAGATATGAGATGTTAAGTCTTATTATGTCCAATAGTTACACTGGCTTAAGGCCAATAATGCTATAATTGTATAAGGCGAATATTGGGCCACTTTATTTCAGTTGACTGTGAGATAAATAAAACTGAAAAGGCCAAAAACTATGATAGTGCCGATACTATGTGTTAGGGGGCACTGAGCGTTTTCATAGTATTGTTTGTAATTTCCTGACGGCAACAGTGCCATTCGAGGTAATTTCGATCAAAGATTCATCAGCTGAGCTTATATAAATCCTGTAGTTATTTTTCCATTAATAATATAACAAATTTTAGAACATTTTCCATGTGTACGAAATTTCAACGTTATGTAATTATAAATAGAGTATTATTTAACCTATATTGTAGATATACACTAATATAATAACTGCCATAAATATTAGATCATGGCGAACGCAATCGCTGTTACGTGACCCACTTTTTATCGGATAATAATTATGCATGCATTAAGTATCGTCTATTGTTGCATCGGTGTTTTGTCTTTGAGGAATTTTATAAAATTATGTTATAATCTTATGAACAGAAAGCTACGACATATTTTTATTTAATTTCGTTTGAAATTAGTTACTTATATTCTATAATGTTTATGTGAACTATAAGTAATAAATAAATTTAGGTTTTTGTTTACTTTCAACAGATGACATTTAACTTATAGTTGTAACGTATTATAATATTATTATATAATTTTTTATCATATTTTCTTATTATTACATAATTTTTTACTGTTATTTATTTAGGTTACATGAATACAAATATATTATTAAAACGTAAAATATACCAATAAGCAACAGAAAATTGTAATACCATATAAAAAACCCTTCAAAAATCACAAAACAAACTCATTTTATTTTAGTTCTACCACCAAACCAAATACAGTTCAATATCCAAAATCCGAATAAAAATCGCAGCATGGTCTCCGAACATCGGTCCGGAGTGCTCACGTCGTTAGTAGACGTTAACGACACCGGAGGGACGTGACAAGCGTTTTGAGATTTATTCCTACCAGGCCCGTGTCTGCTTGGACCTAATGTGGGCCTCGGAGGGGCGGGAGGCACGAAAG
This sequence comes from Manduca sexta, assembly GCF_014839805.1. Classification (NCBI taxonomy): domain Eukaryota; kingdom Metazoa; phylum Arthropoda; class Insecta; order Lepidoptera; family Sphingidae; genus Manduca; species Manduca sexta. Next base: position 3,627 of record NW_023592665.1, on the reverse strand, counting down.
AAGGGGCAAGAGATAGAAACTCCTCACCGAGAAATTTAAAATTGTATCCAGTTCAACATTGAATTAAATCGGAACCCAAAAGAGCGGCTGCCAGACTTCAAGACATAAAGCATAAGACTAAAATTGTATCCAGTTCTACACTGAATTAAATCGGAACCCAAAAGACAGTAAGCCAGACTTCAAGACACTGTGAGCTGATTCTGCGTTGATCGCACTACCAACAGCTTAAAAAAATTTAAAAAGTTGTGTATTGTGAAATGTGGGTAGACATTTGTAACTTTGACTTTGCGATAGCTAACACCTCAGTCCCCCGTGACCATGAAGGCTGCAAAGTCTTCAAAATGTCGGGAGAAAAATAAAATACTAAAACCGCGCTAGAATCCGATCATTAGTTTAATTTTGTTGTAGAACCTCTTGTTCTAATATACTTTAAAAATTAAAAACATAGATGTCTTATGTGCACTCGTGTAAAACAAGTGCTCAATGATAAAAAACATTCTCTGAATTTATCCGTATTTTCATTTCACGTATAGTATTTCAATATTTTTACTACAAATTTAAAATATACTTAATGACAATTGAAATGAATTGGTATTATTTTTTTCAACCATTTATTGAATCTAGTTGCTGATACGTTTTCATTTATATAGTTTAAGGTGGTTTTAAAATAACATACTTAAATATTCAACAAAATTGGTTATTTCACCCTGACTCCTAGTCAAGCCCGCCTGGCTACGGGGCACCTAAATCGGTGTTTAAACAACTTTAGTCGATAACGGAATGTCCTCATGCTCTATTTGGTATCCATTTTGGTTCTTTTACCTGCATTTTTATTCGATGTTGGGTACATTTAACACGTATAAAATCGTGTGGAACGTCGCGTCGTGAAATGTTATTTTAAGCCATGGCAAAAGCAAAAATAATCCTCTTGCGGTTCTCAAAGTGTTATTATACAACTGCATAACAACTTGCAAAACTTAGTCATGAACGGTAGGTACAGCACATTTATTCTATATTTGATTTCAGAATGACACAATTTAGACCATATAATGCGAAGAATTAAGCTCAAAATTGAATTTTACATGTTTCTAGATAGAAGGGCAACCTGTTCCTTCATTAAGGCGATACCTCAAGGTCCATTTTCATACATTTTGTTTCACCTTTAATCTGGGTAACTAAACAAGTATTGGCAAGTAAAGAATTTAAATTCACGTCTAGTTAGTGATTAGTTCTCGCAGTTGAAAGAAAAACGTAAAAATAATTAATAATCATGGATATTTCGGCCTTTAAAATTTAATATGACGAAATTTTAAATTTAAATTCACGTCTAGTTAGTGATTGGTTCTCGCTGTTGAAAGAAAAATGTAAAAATAATTAATAATCATGGATATTTCGGCCTTTAAAATTTAATATGACGAAATTTTAAAGGTCGAAATATCCATGATTATTAATTATTTTACGTTTTTCTTCAACTACTATCACTAACTAGACGTGAATAAATTCTACTACCAATACTTGTTTAGTTACCCAGATTAAAGGTGAAACAAAATGTATGAAAATGGACCTTGAGGTATCGCCTTAAGGCCCGGAAAAAAAAGGAAAGAAATCAGATATTGATTAACTTATACCTGGAACTAAAACTAAAATACAATGAAATAAAACTATTTACGGATTTTATCGCGGTTATCTATATCGTTATTTTCTTTCGACATTTCGAAGTATTGCAGCCTATATGTTCACGGGACGGCCTGGGGTGATGGTCATCTGCAAGTGAAAGTTACAATATCTACCTACATTTTACAGTTATGTGGTTGTCTTTCCAAAACATCGGGAAGTAAAAATAAAATTAACAAAAAATTAAACCGCCTTCAAAACCACCCAAAACCAAAAAATATTTCATATAACAAGTATATATTGGATGCCAATTTTGGAGTCGGTGCCTAATTAAAATTGCTAGTTAAGATAGATAAAAAAAAAAACGTTCACGTCGAATTGATAACCTCCTCCTTTTTTTGAAGTCGGTTAAAAATAATAATATAGACCACCGCGATAAAATCCATAAATAGTTTTATGTAAAAATTAAATGAAATTTTCATCGAACAGCAAAAACTAAAACAAATGAAAAGTTTAAGAACCACAGCTCTAGCCTTAAAATAACTTAGCTCGCACTGTCAGACGAGACCACTACGAAATTCAAATACATTGCCACTTTTGTTCGCACAATGCAGTTTATAGCAAAAACAATTTTCATCCTTTCGTTGCATTTGTGTCATTCGTATAAGACATTTTAATTACTGTTTTCTTCCGGAGACATAACAAATGTAAACTACACAAAAAAATGGAAGTGCAGTGTTATTTATAACACTTATTTGTTTACAGGCATTCATCTTTAGATTTATAATATACTAGGGTTGCTCGCGTCTTCGCCTGCGTGAAAAATCTTTAATATAAATTTCTCTAACAGACTATAGCGATTTATAGCATTATCTGTACGACGCCAGATATGTATTTCTCATAGGAGCAAATTACTGTAATAAACCGTACCAAATGTTTTTATCTTAGACATGGCTACTCATGTACCAAATTTCATTTATGACTTTCAAATATAATTATATTAGTAGCATAGTAAGAAAAATTCACTGTTAATTTCATCTGTCTAACGCATATTATAATAGTTTTAGGATATAATGTGGCTGACATAATCTTGTAGATTAAAAGCCTTAAGATTGTACACTTAATAAAGATAAAAAAAAAAACATATAAAAATATGATTGTCACAGAACTACATGTCGGAAATTCACAGCAAATTAAAATTACACCAGATACAAACATGCGCAGGAGCGGCTGCGGGCGACAACTTTGACACTTCCCTCAGAGAAAGTCAGTGTCCGTCCCTAATGCGGCGAAGATAGCCCTCGCGGAGTTTTAGTTGGTATGCTGTGCGTAGGGTGTATATAGTGTTAGGGACTCGGCCCGGCGGTCGCCCGATGTTTTCCATCTCTCCGGGCGGCTCAACGTCGAGTCGTAGGGCATAGTGAACCAAACATAACCTCTCAGCTTAGCTCAGTCGCCCCTCACGAACACTGGGCGGTAGTCATAAGGCATTTTCTTCGCGAAACCAAAATAAAATACAATAAGGCTTACGTCTATTTATTTACATTCCTAGAATTGACTGGTGATATACACAAGCTTTAATGCCCTTTCAGGCATAGGCAGAGATGTAACACATCTACATTTTGATTGCTTTATTGGGTAAATTGTAATAGTGGGCGCGGTTACTGGATTCAGGCTGATATTGTCTTTTAAACATTATGAAAATAATAATGGCACTTCACTGTTGACAACAAAAATAGACCGTATTCTGTACTCAAATATATTCTCGCCTACAACGTCTACTCACTGGCTTTATTGCATAAAAATAACTCAGCACAATTATTCCTTTATACAACGAAAATAACGAAGTTATGATCCAGCGAAAATAGCGCTCTTTAGAAGCACTAAAAACTTTTAGGGCATAAGTGTTTTACAAAGAAACTCAGTATATTTTCAAGCACTCAGACATAAGTATATAAAGAGAAGGTTCCAAGTGTAGTACATTTGTAGATATGAATGGTTTTGTAACGCATT
>NW_023592664.1:0-5309 GCF_014839805.1 Manduca sexta | reverse complement strand
AAAGTATTAAAGGCTACTAGCTCTTTAATAAAGATTACTCCGATAAGTTAAATCTTGACGTAAACTTGCTCGTTCCTTCGTGTGCAAAAACCGCCTAAACTGTATGGGTTGCCGAAAATACACAAATTAAATGCTCCGCTACGTCCCCATAGTGAGTCAAATCGACACACCAACCTACCAGATTGGCTCAGCACGTAGCAAAAGTGCTTTCACCACTTAGAAGAAAACACTAGAGCGTCTGTGAAGGATTCATACCAATTTGTCAGCGATATTAAAGACCTAAAATTAGCTGACAATGAAACTATGGTCAGTTTTGATGTCCAGTCTCTCTTTACGAGCTTACCAGTACAAGATTGCATCAGAATTGTATCTAAGAAGTTAGCAGAGAATAACATTCCTGTGGAATATGCAGAACTACTCCAACATTGCCTTACATCTGGCTATATGTTGTGGAATAATCAGTTCTATGTACAAGTTGAGGGGTAGCGATGGGCTCCCTGTATCTCCGGTAGTCGCCGATATATTTATGGAGGACTTCGAGGAGACAGCCCTGAGTACAGCCCCGGTCACTCCAAGGTTTTATAAACGGTACGTAGACGATACTTTCACAATTTTACCATCTGATAAAGTAACTGCATTTTAAATCACCTTAACTCCATCAACAATAAAATCCAATTTACTATGGAGTTAGAACACAATAAATCTCTTGCTTTCTTAGATATTTTAATCATCCGTAATCCTAATCAGACCTTAAGTCATACTGTATATCGGAAACAGACCCATACTGATAAATATCTGAACGGTGAATCTCATCACCACCCAAAACAGTTAGCTACCGTGGGCAAATCTTTGTTTCAGAGAGCACAAGGAATCTGTGACGAGAAACACCTGGCCGCTGAGCTGCAACATGTCAAGCAAGTACTGCGAGACAACAAGCTCCAAATTCCACGCCGCCGTCACAGAAACCGAGTGAAACCAGCCACAGTTGAACGTGTTCCGGTTGTATTACCATATGTAAGAGGAGTCACCGACAAGATTGGCTACATCCTGAAGCGTGCTTCCATAAAAACTTATTTTAAGCCGCCTAAGAAGATTAGTCAATTTTACCACCTGTCAAGTGTCACATACCTCTACAAGAACCGGGAGTATACAAAATAGATTGCAACTGTGGCCTCTCTTATATCGGGCAAACAAAAGAAATATAGGGACCCGCGTAAAGAACATATAGCTGACGTGAAACACCGACGCTCGACGAAGTCTGCAGTCGCTGAACACTCTGAGGGAGGCGCCAATCATTATCTGCGACTAGACAAGCCACAAATCCTCGCCAAAGAACACCGATTCCTGCCTAGGATGATTCGCGAGGCTATTGAAATTAAAAACATCCTAATTTCAATAGGGAAGATGGTTGGAAGCTTGCACAAGCCTGGGATCCAGTTCTACATTTAATTAAATCGGAACCCAAAAGACCGGCTGCCAGACTTCAAGACACTGTGAGCTCATTCTGCGTAGATCGGACCACCAACAGCTAAAATTTAAAAATTTAAAAAGTTGTATAATTGTAAAATGTAGGTAGATATTGTAACTTTGACTTTACGGATGAACAACACCTCAGTCCCCCCCCGTGACCATGAAGGCTGCAAAGTCTTCGAAACGTCGGGAGAAAATAAAATACTAGCACCGCGATAGAATCCGAAAATTAGTTTAATTTCAATGTCTAACATTCGCGTAAACATAAGAAATCATTATGCAAACCAGTACGGACTGGAACTTGCCAACAAAATACGCCGGTTGGAGAATTTGAAAACCAAGCGCGCAAGATTCTGCACATCATTGAATTTCTTGAAGAGATGTCGTGACCACAATCTCATCCCTACGTGTGTCAAGCTATCACCTAAGAAATACATACGAGGGAGCGCTAAAATTCTTAACCAGGCGAGTACAAAACTGTTACGAGCTACCATACACGAAACACGATCCGACCTCCAGTACATAAATAATTGTGTTGAGATTATATCCAATGAATTGAAGACAGAGTTATCAGCATTTGATTTTAAAAATTGCATCGAGACCTTAAATAAGCGCGAAACCTCAAAATATAATGAATGCAAAAATACACATATAATAAAATACAACAAATTACTATCAAAATTAAATGTCGATAATCTTAAAAACACCGAGTGTAGGAATGGAACGTGCGCGACCATAGATAAGATACACTCCCGCGCAAACCATGGACAACGCGCAGTAATAAATCTGTCAAAACAAACATTGGACGAAAACACAATTCAGGTTTTATCGAAAGGCTTAAATTTTGCTGTTACTCCACGAAGGATACCGTATGAAGACATTATTTGCAATGTTGAGAATAGTCTCTTCAAAAATAACTTGAAACAGGAAGATTCGGAGGCGATACGCCAAGACATTTCGTCAATTTTGCGTCAAAAGAAAGTGCCGAAACCAAATCTTCCAAAACACGAATATATCGCTTTAAAGAACTTGCGATCGATGAAGGACCTTACCATTCTCCGTGCAGATAAAGGAAATGCGACAGTAGTAATGGATACGTCAGACTACAATAATAAAATGGAACAACTTTTATCGGATGTAAGTACGTATAAAATAGTCAAATCAGACCCGACTACTAAAGTATTAAAGGCTACTAGCTCTTTAATAAAAGATTACTCCGATAAGTTAAATCTTGACGTAAACTTGCTCGTTCCTTCGTGTGCAAAACCGCCTAAACTGTATGGGTTGCCGAAAATACACAAATTAAATGCTCCGCTACGTCCCATAGTGAGTCAAATCGACACACCAACCTACAGATTGGCTCAGCACGTAGCAAAAGTGCTTTCACCACTTAGAGGAAACACTAGAGCGTCTGTGAAGGATTCATACCAATTTGTCAGCGATATTAAAGACCTAAAATTAGCTGACAATGAAACTATGGTCAGTTTTGATGTCCAGTCTCTCTTTACGAGCTTACCAGTACAAGATTGCATCAGAATTGTATCTAAGAAGTTAGCAGAGAATAACATTCCTGTGGAATATGCAGAACTACTCCAACATTGCCTTACATCTGGCTATATGTTGTGGAATAATCAGTTCTATGTACAAGTTGAGGGGGTAGCGATGGGCTCCCTGTATCTCCGGTAGTCGCCGATATATTTATGGAGGACTTCGAGGAGACAGCCCTGAGTACAGCCCCGGTCACTCCAAGGTTTTATAAACGGTACGTAGACGATACTTTCACAATTTTACCATCTGATAAAGTAACTGCATTTTTAAATCACCTTAACTCCATCAACAATAAAATCCAATTTACTATGGAGTTAGAACACAATAAATCTCTTGCTTTCTTAGATATTTTAATCATCCGTAATCCTAATCAGACCTTAAGTCATACTGTATATCGGAAACAGACCCATACTGATAAATATCTGAACGGTGAATCTCATCACCACCCAAAACAGTTAGCTACCGTGGGCAAATCTTTGTTTCAGAGAGCACAAGGAATCTGTGACGAGAAACACCTGGCCGCTGAGCTGCAACATGTCAAGCAAGTACTGCGAGACAACAAGCTCCAAATTCCACGCCGCCGTCACAGAAACCGAGTGAAACCAGCCACAGTTGAACGTGTTCCGGTTGTATTACCATATGTAAGAGGAGTCACCGACAAGATTGGCTACATCCTGAAGCGTGCTTCCATAAAAACTTATTTTAAGCCGCCTAAGAAGATTAGTCAATTTTTACCACCTGTCAAGTGTCACATACCTCTACAAGAACCGGGAGTATACAAAATAGATTGCAACTGTGGCCTCTCTTATATCGGGCAAACAAAAAGAAATATAGGGACCCGCGTAAAAGAACATATAGCTGACGTGAAACACCGACGCTCGACGAAGTCTGCAGTCGCTGAACACTCTGAGGGAGGCGCCAATCATTATCTGCGACTAGACAAGCCACAAATCCTCGCCAAAGAACACCGATTCCTGCCTAGGATGATTCGCGAGGCTATTGAATTTAAAAACATCCTAATTTCAATAGGGAAGATGGTTGGAAGCTTGCACAAGCCTGGGATCCAGTTCTACATTTAATTAAATCGGAACCCAAAAGACCGGCTGCCAGACTTCAAGACACTGTGAGCTCATTCTGCGTAGATCGGACCACCAACAGCTAAAATTTAAAAAAATTTAAAAAGTTGTAAAATGTATGTAGATATTGTAACTGACTTTACGGATGAACAACACCTCAGTCCCCCCCGTGACCATGAAGGCTGCAAAGTCTTCGAAACGTCGGGAGAAAATAAAATACTAGCACCGCGATAGAATCCGAAAATTAGTTTAATTTCAATGTTAAGCAAGGTGTTTCATTTAAATTTTAATATGGACCAACTTTAATCAAATCTCAGAAAAATACTTCATCTTAGTTCTAAGGCGCTAACGTTGACAAAAAGAAAAGATAACAAACTTCATTCAGGTTTAATTTAATTAATTATTGCCTCCCTCTTTCTTGGCTTATCTCTCTTTGTTATTATAAATCGATACATTTTCTACACCCGTTTAAAATTTTCTTTTTGTCTTCGATTTATAACAGTTTAAATGAAATTTTAAATTTATAAACGATTTGATTGTGTTAATAAGTCGTAGAATATCAAAATCTTTATACACAGGTACTTTCATTCTTTTATTTAATAAATAGCTACATGAATTAACATCTATGATATTCTCTGTTTATGTAGGATGCTATATTGAAGTTCATGTGGTATAAATACATCCTCAAATCAATGGAAGTTATCAGCTTACATGTGCATAAGAATATTATAATATAGGTGAAAAATAATACGTATAAGGCGCTAACTGAAATCATATCAAATCGTGAAAATGAAAACAATTTATGGCGACAGGGCATTAATAAAAAACCCTTCAATTTCATAATTTTAATAAGACGCGAGCGAGGGTTGTTATTGAAAAGGTCCTTATTGAATGAAATAAGGAAAAAATCTGGCATAACACTCCAGTTTTAGAAAAGAAAAATATCTATGGGGCACGTATTCATGAAACCTTTTTGAAAAACCATTAGTTAATCGGGTTACCCTCCATTTTCCACTTTTATAAATGAAATCTTTAAAAATGTGTTTATCGGATCAAATTAGATTGATAGAATCTGTGGAAGTAATTAATTATGTTAATTAAAATGTTTTTTGTTTATTAATTTTTGATATAAAAGAAACTGTTTGTGACATATTTTCATACGGGAATGGTAAAATAACCCTAGGGTACCTCATAGTAAGCGGAGTGGGGTTTAGA
>NW_023592663.1:0-12569 GCF_014839805.1 Manduca sexta | reverse complement strand
TAAACATTTTACGAACGCATTTCTATTCAACGCATCCAAATTGAACGACACCTAAAACCGACGGGTTAAAAAGTATTTCACTCCATATCACACTTAGAGATGGCTCGCCATGACAAAATGAAACGTATCTTGCATATATTAAAACTGATTTTGCTTGAGTGTGCGCGCATTTCCTACTTCGCGAATCCCCGCGGTTTCGTAGCTACAGAAATGCTTGCCCAAAAGGCGTAAATTAAAAAACAATAATGTAACTTTTGCAGCAAAAATGTAACATTTCAGGAAACGAAACGTAACTTACGACTCAAGGGCCCTGGCAACACTGGCAATAACCAAATCGCATTCTGTTTGTAGTGGTAATGAATTTCCTCTCCGGGCATAGACTAATATATAATACTGGAAATAGACTGGCAACTCTCAGTTTGAAATTTCATAACGTTGAGCGACATCTGGACGTCATGCAGAGAAATAAAATAAATATACCTATGCATGTATATGCATATATAGGTTTCTAACTTTCAAAATATATTAATTCTATGATTAACCCGATCTCGACCCATCGGTAGAAAAGTCGTAATTGTAAAACACTGATTCATATAACAAATTAGAAATTTATTTTATTATGTGCCAGAATCAGTATTTTGCAGATAAACTTTGTTCTACGTATAGGTCGAAATGTAATGGTTTGACCTAATTCAAAGATAAATAACACAATAGTATATTTTGAATGAATTTATTTCGTTTACACATTTATTAATACATTGACTGGTGTTCCGGGACATTATGTAAAATGTTTTACAAACAACACTACACTGATATAAATAGTCAAAATTTCCTATCAAGAGCCTATATAATGTATGTCACAAACACTTACACAAACACACTCAATAGGTATTTCTTAAATACGGAAGAACTGAAGCTCAATTCAACGTAAATATACAAAAATCACAAGAAAATGCGCACAAGTATACAAATATACCGACAGAAAAATATCTTGTGACGTTTACTAGAAGTTGCTATTGTTTGTTAGCAGTAAACTACTATAAGATACTAAAAATATTTCTATTTGTCCAAATTTATTTTAAAATTATAAGTATTGTAGATGTTTTTACAGGAACTAATAAAATTCATTTTAAAAGCATAACTGGGGCCTTATTCTCTATCCCGCACGTTATTTTAACAGTGCGTAACAAGCACGTAACACAACGCATCATGTTTAGGACTATAGAAATTTGGCTTACAGAATACCATTCCACGCACATTTCTCGAAGATAACATGACACGGCCGCGTTACGCGTTTACACTATCATACAGAATAAGGGCCCTGCTTGTTTAGTTCTAGCTTAAATAAAAAAAAACAGAATTATCAAAATCTATACGTACTAAAACTACTATATAATGAACTAGTCACACTGACAAAAGATATTAAGAAATTAGTGCCATGTCTAGAGGAGAGATGGCGCTTATTCTAAAAAATAGTCAGAAGTTACCAGGGCATGGTATAGGGTATAAAAATGAATCGTCGAATGTGTTGCTAAGCGCAAATCTCGAGATCAGCTGAATCGATTTCTAGGTAGGACTTGTTTCCAGAGCCGTAATAAATAAATAAATAAAAATATCGTAAAAATATGGCGTCGTGCCTTTAGATTTGTGCGTATTAAATTTTTACACGCGCACTGAGTTTCCATAGCGTATCTCAATTTAATTGATAGTTTAGGTGATACATTTACGGATACCAACCAGTGGTTTACAGGTAAAAAGGGAAAAGGTGGATCGACGCCGCTATGAGCTCCACGGACGAGGCTGTGAGTATAATGATTTGATTATCACGGATGATGTTCGCAGGCGATGTCGTGGCGGGGGCGCGAAGACCGTGGCACGAGATGGGAGTCCGAAGACAGGTGGGAAAATCGTGCACGCTCGCCCGTGTGGGAACCGCGTCGCAGCGACTCGCGCGACAGTCCGAGGCGGTCCCCTGACCGGCACCGCCACACCAGAGACGATCGCCGCGAGCGGTACGAGCGCGATTACCGCCGGCACGAAAGGCGCGACCGTGACCGCGACCGCGATCGCAAACGTTCTCCCAAACGTTACGATGATAACGTACCCTACGCCCCTTCCACTCCCAGCATTAGCAATAAGAGTTCGCGCTCCAGTAGTCGCTCGGACAGCCGAGACAAAGACCGTCATGACGATTACGACAAAGACAAGTACGGTCAGGACGATCAGTCGTTGAATGCCTCTCCAGGTGACTGGATTTGCAAATGTGGTTCGTACAACTTTAAACGCCGTCAGGTATGCTATCGCCGAACTTGCAATGGCAAGCGGTCTGAGGGAGTGATTTACGGCGGAGACGGAGACAAGAGTAACCTGAGCGAGAACGCCGGGATAACAAAGCGGCTGCTATTCCGCCGTCTGGATGCTTTAACTACTGAAGAGAAGATCTTGGAAGCCATAAAAGAACGCTGTTCTAAATCTGTGTTAGATTCTATTGCTGGCATCACTATTGGTAGAGAAACTTTGACCGGGAGCGTCCAAATGTTTAGCTTATATTAATTTTAACTCCATAGCTGACTCTACCGCAGCTCATTCTGAGTTTGTTCACTTGCAACCTCCCCTGCAGATTGATGGCCGAAGTTCTGGTCAGTTATTATAATGAACCTAAAAAAATTCCAAAACCCACTAATTTAGATTATTCTTCTTATTACTCCCAAATGTCCAATTATTCAACATCTCAGGCTATGTCTGAAGCGGACAGGGTGAATGCAGCTGCTGCTGTGGCCCAGTCTGCCATTTCCGCTGCACAGGCTAGACATTTGGCATGGACTCCAGTCCCAGCCTCTTTTGTAGCTTCTACTACTCAAAGCAATCCTGCAATTAAAGCACCCACTGGTGATGGCAAGACCAAGTATACAGCACCTGATGTACGTACATTTATGTATGATGAAACATCTGGCTATTACTATGATCCTGCCACAGGTCTTTATTATGATGGCAACACACAGTATTTCTACAACAGCCAAACTAACCAGTACATGTATTGGGACGGTACCACATCAACTTACGTAGCAGCTTCCCAATCCCAGCAAATGGACTCCAAGCCGGCTGCTTCCACAGAACCACCCAAAGAGCCTGAAGAAAAGAAAAAGAAGGACAAAGAAGACAAAGTGAAAGTTGCTAAAAAGATTGCAAAAGACATGGAGAGGTGGGCGCGGACATTAAACCAAAAGAAGGAAAATGCCCGTAGTAATATAGTGATGGAGCAACCACTAGACACCGGCTCCAGTAAAGGTTCAGCAGACATTGGCTTCTCTGTATTGGGGGCGGGCCGTCCATCACACACGTTAGGGAAATATCACCTTCACCAGCTGCTCCTGATGAATTCCTGGTTAAAAAAGTCACTGAGCCAATTGATGACAATGATGATGGGATTATAGACTGGTCTAAACTCACTTGTCTATTGTGCAAGAGAAGATTCCCATCTGCAGATGTGCTCACCAAACACAAGACATTCTCTGAACTTCACAAACAAAACCTAGCTGAACATAGAAAGATAAATGAATTATTACCACAATCAAATGGTTACCGAGATAGAGCTGCTGAGCGAAGGATGAAATTTGGTGAAGATGATACTCAATAATTAGAAAACGTTATGAGCCTCCTGAAGTAACTACACCAGTATCTGCACACCCTCCTCCATCTGTGGTAGACACTATTGGGGGTAAAATGCTCCAGAAAATGGGGTGGTCTGAGGGAAGAGGACTAGGTAAGACTGAACAAGGGAGAATAGCTCCTATAGAAGCAGAACAGAGACTTGGACTGGCCGGTCTGGGACAGAAAAGAGGCATCTACACACCCACTCCAGGAGAGACATACCGAGACACAGTGAAAAAGCTGATGATTGCAAGATATAAGGAAGTTGTCGGCCAAGAGGAAGGGCAATAGGTGGGTTACTTTTATTATATTAGTACTGATTCTTTATTTTTGCAGGTGTGGATTTGCAGGTCAGTGTTAATATTGCCAACCTGGTGACTTTTGGTTTGGGTTTTTGTATCTTCATTTCTCTTGTCGTCTTAAGAATAACAAGTTATAAAAGTTGTCAGGAATTGTCTGATTCTTATTTTTCTTTATTTGGTATATCAATATTTAACAAACAAATAAATGAAAGGCTGTTTCTCAATTATTCTGTATTTCATCAAACACAATTTATTTATAAAACTGAATATACCTTGAAGAAAATGTGCATATGATATTTTGACATTCATGGCGGGTAAAAGGTACACTGGTCAACAAATATGATGTCTAATTGTTTGATTCTGCCCCACAACACTAGATGACGCCGCGACAGTGCCCACTGTGACGAACACCAATCAGTGCTTACGGCCCGATATCATGGTGAGTATAATTTGTATGCTTACACTATATACTGATATCTAATCCTATTTTTCCCTACAGGTGATAAATATCACGAATTTTTCGATTGGCTTCGACATTTTTTATGTGTTTCTCTTACAGCTTTACAAATTAAATTTAAAATTTGGTATTTTTAGTGAAAAATGTATAAATGAATAAAAACAAAATTCTAGAATTTTGGGGTCTTGGATATGAATACTGACTTTAGTCTTTATTCTGACGTGATTTAGGTCTATTATAGGTTAAAAGTGTGTAATTATCAGTATAATTGTGCTAAAATGTCTAGCTACACTAGGGTATATTATGCAAATCTGCCCGAAGCCAAAGAAGCAATGCCAGCGGACAATAAGACTGCACCGTTATTGTGATAAACTGTGATATTTTAGTGAATGTGAAGAAAAGGCGAATTGTTTGTGTGACAACTGACCAACACTGATGAGTATGACCATTTATATTACAGAGCCTACGTCGAGACGCCCGGATCCGCGTGCCAAACAATTGTTACAAACTTCTTTGTATATTAATAGTGTAAGATTTTGAACAAAAATAAAACAGTCGAAATCGTTTAATACGGACAACAAAAATACCTGTTGTAAAAATGGTTTTCCCCAGTGACGAAAGTTTTTTTAATCCATTATTGTGTCAAACTTTTACCATTTATGTGACTAAAATAATTCAACATACATTATGTTATAGTTATGTCCGTTTGCATTCCTATCTGAATTAATTTTACCTCTACAAATGTTTCAATAAGTTGTATGTAACACTTATACATTGAATATGGGTTGATAAATTACCGTTCATCTAAAAATATTTACCTTTTATAGTTTTTCTTGAAGCAATATTTGAAACATTTGCTTGTGGTACAAAATTTGTATGTCCAAATCCTAGTTTTATGTTTATGAAAATTTATTAACAACAAATAAGACAACATTTATGTAGTTTTTGCAAATTTTGTTATAACGATTTCGACTGTACACTGTCACACCAAAACCCGATAGTAGTTAAGCCAGTTCAGTACTTACACAAATAATGTTCCTAGTTGAACGGCATTACTGTTCAGGTTGCGTATATACAAACAATATTACACAGATATTGTACTGCAATCTTCATCAAACAGTCGTACGAAATATGTTTTGAGTGAGCGCATTAAAATACATCATTTATAGATATAGTTAGTATTGTCTATTTAAGAGAACCTTTGTTACAATTATGTTCGTGCACATTTCCCTTTCAGAGTCGCGTTGATCCGGATCAATATTTACAATTATCACCCAACATGTAGCCCAATATCACCCAATATCTGCCAATGTCACTAAATATATATCTCCCAATTTTATCCAATATCACAATATCTCCCAATTTTACCCAATTTTATCCAATATCTCCCAATTTCACCCAATATCGCCCAATTTCACCCAATATCTCCCAATTTCACCCAATATACCCCAATTTCACCCAATATCTCCCAATTTCACCCAATGTCACTTTGTATCCTATATTGTAATTAGAAATCCTCAAGTTGTTGGGTTACGATAGAACAGCTCTACAATGAGCCAGCTAGCGTCAGAAATAATTCAAGCAATCAAAAATATATAACGGGATTGTATATACGCATCCAGAATAGTAACATGTGCAAGTAACTTGAAAAGGACTAGCACAATCTTGAAATAACTGATTATATTTAATTAATTAAATTAATGTATATATTTGAAGACTTCTTGGAACTTATTAATAGTATTTTAATTGAAATGGAATTGAGAACATTTCTCAAAATTTTATAACATAAGTCATTACTTGAGGAGCCTTATTTAATTTTTACTAATATACTTACCCCAGAAGTTCTTCATACAAACATTTAATTTTCATAAATATATTTTTTATAGTAGATGTAAAGTAGATAAATGTATTTACTATCTTATTGTTAAAGTGGCAATGGGAGTAAAAAGAAAATATGGTGTCCGAGGTAGATGGGGATAAAATAAATAAATAAACATTGAGATTACACAGATAGTATATTATTTGTAATATATGCCAGTTCTGGCAATGGAAAAGTATTATGGTAGCCGTTTATCTGTGTGATTATAATTAAATGGATAAATTTATCTTTTTTACTCCTTAAGTTTTTGGGCCAACAATTAGCTCTGTTTATAAGCAGGAGTGTTGTAAATATAGTATGTAATATTTAATGCATTTAATTATGATTTAGGATAATTATATTTCAGTAGTGACATTTTGGAAAACCTGTTTATTACAAAGTGTGGCATTGTTAATTGGATTTAGACTGGTATCTTATATGTACAATTTTAAATTAGTGTTTATTTTTAACAGTTGCTGTTTTTTTGTAATTTATTAGGATTACGATAAAATCTCGAATTATCTTTTCATTCTTATCTAGATTTGGCTCAGCAACTTCACCAATATAAGTAGTTGTATAGAAAAGTAATTCACACTGGAAGGATTTTTAAATTGTCGCTGTTGAAACACTCAGAACAATAAAAAATAGATTACTTATGTAAAAATAGTTTTTAAACGATTGATTAATTCGAAAAAATAGTTTCCTTAGAAAAACATGTGTAAATAATGTGACCTTATTGCAGCTAGTGTTACTGGGTTATAAGAGTAAATCTTGTGCCCAGTGAGAACGCAGTGAAATTCCGTTCAGTAATTTCACAAACTTCGGACTACTCTTACCAAAACATGTTAAATGTACCAGATATGGCACGCTTTCTTGTCGCAATATACGTAGTTACCTAAGACGAATTATGTTTATTCTAAATGCCATAATTATAATTAAAGAAGCACCAAATATATCTCAAATCAACTAGTTTTATTCATTGAATTTTAGGCTTTGGCGTAACCAGCTTTCAACATAGGGGCATATTTTGGTTTTGGTTGGGGGCTAAGCGAAAATTTCATATCCCTGGTCCCTAAATCTTACAAATGCAGGTGTAAATTAGTATTTTTGTTAAATCCAGGGGCGAATATTTGCACTTTGCACTCCTCTGCTCTCTCTCAAGTACGCCCATAATTTTATGTATATTTGGAATGTAGTTTTAGAAAATATTTTATAAAAACTATTCTTATTCTTACATTGTACCATGTAGAGTAATAAAAAAAAATATTCTTTTAAGGCTAGTTTACACAGGTTAGATAGCAAGTTCATATTATTATGTCAGTGGTATTGAATTTTACTGCTTATGTGAAAGGGCTCTTATCGAACTCTATGACTTCTGCGGGTATTATAGTACATTCGATTCCTTGTATCTCTGTGCAAATTCTAGAATTAAAATAAATGCAAACCAGTCTTGTTGGTAATGGTACACATTTAATACTTACCTTGTGCATTGCCCGGGGTTTATTAGCCTTTAGCCTCAAGTCACAAATGAGAGTTGAAAAAAAAACGAGTCTTAGAAATATTTTGTCGAAATGTAAGATATTTGTTAAAATTACTTTTTGTGTCTCTTACGTAACCGAAGAGAGCACGGGTACGGTGCCAAGGCCCTCCAAATGTTTGACCCAAGTTATTTGGAGTGTAGGTGTTTCGTTAGTAAACTCGTATAATAGGGAACGTGTAGGTACGACAAAAGCTCTGCTATAGTTACGCAAAATGAAATATTTACCTTTCAATATTTGGCATTGTTTTAAAAATAAATATATTATTACTGTTGATATAGAAGTGAATTAAAATTAAGTTAAACATTAATAAATGATGTATGTTTGGATGCTGTAACTAACAATAAAATAACAATACCTACTTAAATTCCATGGTTATGGGAAAAACTACCAAAATTAATAAACATGTTATTTGTAAAAATAAATAAGTTTTAGTTAACATTTAATACAAACAAACCTGAATCTTACCGAGTTGCTTCAATAACATACAAAAGCAGGCTTTAAATAAAAAAAAAAAAAACATTTTGGTCAAACTATTAATAATAATGGCCCATATTTTATCATTTTTGTCATATAAAAAATATATAAACTTAAACAAATTACAGGTCGGTAAAGTTTCATTTTTTATCCTTACTGTGGCCCTCGTGTCTGTTTTGTGCTGCTACCATTAGTTCGTCCATGTTCCCTATAGTGCACAGGCAACTGTGAGGACAAAACTTTGGAAAAAACAATAATTTGAAAACTGATTATTTGTATTTTTATACAAGCGATGTCACTAGTTTCCCGTAAGAGAGCGCCGATAACATAATCTCATCATCTAATTCATTAGATTACGATTCTAAAAGAAAAAAATACGATGCATACTCTACGCTTAAAACCTGGCGGATATGCAAAATTTGAGTATTAAGGTTTTCTTCGCAATGGAACGAATTTTCAATATGCATTGCTCATATGTTCGCTTTTGCGTCCATATTTTTCCACAATACTCCATCTAACTGTAGTTGCGATGAGGTATGACTTTTCATGTTGTAATATATTTTATTTGTTAGATTTTAATGGAATAAATTTCTTTTATATGAATTGATTTTTTTATTCGCTGGATATGAAGGGGCTGTGTTCCATCCCTAGAACTGATCCAGGGGGCACTTGGATCCAATGGGCTAGACTTAGGTCGAATTGTATTATTACCTATATTTAATAAGAAAAATACGTTGTCTGATTGGTAAGATCTCATCAATGGCAAAGTTAGGAAAGCTCTTAGATAAATAATTTCTTTGTCGCAGTAGCCCAGTGTATGTGACTTGCTTAGCCGTTGCGAGGGAATCGAAAAAAAACCAAAACTTCTAAGTAAATAAAATGCTTGTTAATTACAGGGTGGTAACCTAAAAAGTAACTGATTCTGTGTCCAGGGGGCTTGGTTCACTGCATCGCCTAGCCGTAGGAAAGATCGCTTCCCAAATCTTTGATAAAACTCTTACTAAAGATTCAAAATACAAATATTTATTTATTCAACAACACAGCCATTACAGGGTACCCCCAATTTGAACTGGCGGAACTATCAATAATATATACCATACAACTATATTCTATAACGATTTGTAAAAGTAAGGTTACAGGAAGGAAAACTAAGCATAACAAATAACATACAAACATTGCATACAATTTCTTTTTGCCAGTTAACTACAGTTACATGTCAGAAGTCAACATCTGCTTTGATATGGTCCTTATTTATAGTTTTAATGGCTCAAGTGAGAGGTATTAAAATTATAAATTTCACGCAAATATGGAAAATAGATGTCATTAATTTAAAACAAAAATAAAATTCCATCAATACAACTTGAAAATTAAAATCATTGTACTGATATTTTTATACTCGGTCATAAACATATTTAAAACTTTTTTGAGGTTTTAAATACTTAACGAGGAATTATTTAAGGGTCTAACTACGCAAGAGAACTATAGATATTAATGTCATGTAAATAATGAAAAAAATATGCTGCATCGGCCGGGAATCGAACCCGGGCCGCCCGCGTGGCAGGCGAGCATTCTACCACTGAACCACCGATGCTTCGAAATACGTACCCTAAATAAAGAGTCATATATGTATTAAATTCATTACATTTGAAAAAATATTTTAAACATTTTTTCTTCAAAGCCTTTTTTGGTCAGGCATATAGTTTACATTTCAAACCAACTATTGCTTATAAATAAAAACATAAAACAGTATACTTAATTAATTGTAAAGTACAAACGAAAGGGCAATAGATTTTAAATAATTTGTTTTTATTAAGAAATACTAACAACAAAAACACACACATTATCATACTTCTATGTGGATTAGATTATAATTTTAAAAAAATAAATAAATTCCAAGCATTTCTATATTCTATTAATATGGTATGGGATACAATTCTTCCCAGACTTTGAACCTGTCTTCAAACAAATTCTCATGGACTGAGAATTGCTTGTCTATGCGCAAGTAGACTCTTTTGCTTGGAGTCATGACGGGCCATGTGAACGAATCGCTATCTTTTGGTTCTTGAGACTCTGCGCTGGGGTTCGGAATCCTGAAATGTAATACACATTTTTTTATATACTGTGGTATTTAATACAGTTTCCCCGAAACATTCGTAATCAGCAAATTACAGAACACTTCCGTGGCATTTAGAAAGTGAATAAAGATAGAAAAATCATACTATTGTCTTAATTTTATTATTTTCTTTTCCTATTATATGTTTGTACTTTCACCTTTGACGCACAATAAAGAGTAATAATAAAATAAAACAAACCAAAACAATCAGCAGTTAAACTTCTATGATATGTAATTTACACGTCATATCACATTATGTGTGTTTTCTTTGTGAAATATCGCTTGCTCTAACGGGGAAGGAAAACATCGTGAGGAAACCTGCATGCCTGAGGAGTTCTCCATAGGAATTTCGAGGATGTATGAAGTCTACCAATCCGCACTAGGCCAGCGTGGTGGACTCTAAGGCCTAATCCCTCTTAGTAGTAGAGGAGGCCCGTGCCCAACAGTATATCACATTTT
The DNA here is from genome assembly GCF_014839805.1 of Manduca sexta. Lineage (NCBI taxonomy): Eukaryota > Metazoa > Arthropoda > Insecta > Lepidoptera > Sphingidae > Manduca > Manduca sexta. The sequence continues at coordinate 1,714 of NW_023592663.1, read as the reverse complement.
TTGTATGATATTGACTGATTCAGTAACTACATTATGTTTCAAGAAAACTGATTTAAATTCCATCCTGCAATGGAACGACGACAACAATACGGTCAGCTGGTTGTAGATTGACTCTTTACTGTAAGTATTTTATGAAATCTCAGAGAAGTCCTGTTTTCAATAATATCGGCATAATTGTGTCGACTATCGACGGTAATCACCTTTCGCTAATCGACCTTCTATTGGACTCTATTGCACTTACGTAATCGTGTAAAAAAACATTGCTTACCCAGTCTTAGCGAAATTGTACCACATCGTGGTCATTTTGTCCACCATCTTAGAGTCTTCGCTGTCTGATACCTCTATAGTCGGGAACCGATAACTCAACGAGAAAACGTAAATGAGATCGTCGTGGTGGGCCACCGCTGAAAATAAGATATAGTATCAAAATATGAATACAAAGATGGTGTTGGTAGTAAGATATTTGTAACTTACCACAACCATTGGTTATTCATTTAAAATATCAGTACCTCAGATCAGTACCTAGTGTTCGAAATTAAAATCATTTTCCTGTTTAAAGATAGCAAAGGAACTTTGAAGTATACAGCCAAGTAGATAATCATCGTCCTTGATTTTTTTTGCTTTTTGAATTAAACTCTAGACTTTGTAATCTACAGACAAGAAAGTCCAGAGTTACACTTAGCTGGTGGTACAATTTTGCTGATGGTAGGATATATTTTAAATCTGCCGGGATAGCGACCACCGTGCACAAGGTAAAACCCGCCTAGTGGCCCACGCAAATTTGTCGCGTTCCGAGATCAGCCTGTGTATATCTAGCTAGAAGAGGACGATATAATTGTGACGGCAGGCATAACAATCTCTCGCCAGTCGAAACAATATGAACACATTCCTTTACCAGCAGTTGCAGCGGGGCTAATTAGCTGTGCTCGTATAAACTACAAATAATAAGTTACTCACCGACAGGCTTCTTGGTATTAGGGTCTAAGTAGTGGCTGTTGTTGCCTTGGTAACTGAACTCGCTGTAGTACACCGGCTGCGGTGAGTGGCGACACATCATATTGGCCATCCTGCAAGCGAGCAAACATCAAGATTACGAGCTATCCCACCCTCAGCCATTATTCCTGTAACTCAGGATTGTTTGGGATCATTATAATTAATTAATCATTCTATTGGTGTCAGAACATCGCTAGCAGTTAGCATGGCTATGTTACGATGGCGTTATTTCTGTTTATGGATCGGCTCGCGATCAGACTAGTGGCTTGCTCGTCTCATTTAGTAAAAAAATTCACCTTAAGCCATTGAAAGTTAAGTTCATAATTTTCAGTAATTAAGTATACTGACTACCAGTGGCGCAAGGTGAAATATTCCGAAAGGCAACCCGGCACAACATAAGGTAATACTTAGTATGCATAAATGCGGTCAAAAAATGGTTCAAATGATAATTAGATTCTACATAAAGGGAAGCCTCAGGAATCGGGTTATACGAATTTCGGACCCTTAACCACTGCTGACAGTGTTCTCCAAACCGCAACATAACATCCTCGATTCTGATTGGCGGTAAACATAGACAATGCTAGTCTATTTAAATGTGTTTACCTATGCACCGGGAAGGCAGTAATAGCATCTCCGTAAAGCTTGCCAAGTCCGTCAGCGATGAATGAATCGTTCGACAATTTCTTATCATTAAGATATGCTGATCTTAGCCTTTGTGCCT
>NW_023592662.1:0-34463 GCF_014839805.1 Manduca sexta | reverse complement strand
TATTTGAACTATGAGGTGGTAACTTTTCGTCCGCGAGAACGTACAACGAAGGTTGATATCCTGGAAGTGGTGGTGGTGGTGGCACTAATATAGTCTTGGGATAATGTTCGCTTAATTTATATGTATAATCTTCATACTTTACAGATTGTGGTCTATGCGGAAATCTTTTTGGAGATGATGGTGGTGGTGGTGGGAGTGGTGGAAGTGGTGGTTGCCGGGTTATAACACTAGGTTTTCGTGAAGAAACGCCGAGCACTAAAACTTCGGATTTCCTTTCTGGATAATTTTCGTGCTCCAATCTACTGTCGTCCGCCCAATACTGGACACGCTCCAAAACTGGTGGTTCGTAATCATATGTAGGATCGTTACGTAAAGGGTCGCCGCGCCCAGTTAATGGTTTCCATTGGTCAAAGTCCATACGAGGAGAGAATACAGAAGCCAACCCTTTCTCTCTCTGGTTTTCCATCGCGACTGAAACAGATGACATGTTCTCTTTTAATAATATATCATTTATAGGTATTTATCTGGTCACAATCTTTAATCGGCACTCATAAGATTTTTGTTATCAAGTATTATGTACATATATTAATAGTAGTTATTAAAACTTTTAAACTTACACGAATCATTGTATGTTTGTCTTATAATTCCAACTGGATCTATGGAGCGAACCGTTGATTTAAGTGAGCGTGTAGACCCCAATGCCACGAAGAAAAATAAAATCAAGGCTCTATTTATCTGCAATAAAATAAATTTAATTTAAGTATTATAAAACTAAAAAAATACTATTTATACCTACTTTGCTACTTCTTCCGAAACGTACTGATATCAAGAAAATTAAGATTATTTTTCTATTCTAACAGCCCATGCAATTTCCTTACTGACAGAGCTATTAGTACTATTCCCAACAAGTATAGCGTAACTACAGCGACGATAGCCTAGTACAGCGGTGATAGCCTAGTTGGGTGTGGAACGGACTGCCAAGACGAATGTCCGCAGGTTCAAATCCCAAGGGCACACACATCTGACTTTTCTAAAAATCATGTGTGTATTCTTTGTGAATTTATCGTTCGCTTTAACGGTGAAGGAAAACATCGTGAGGAAACCTGCACATCTGAGAAGTTCTCTATAGGAATTTCGAAGGTGTGTGAAGTCTACCAATCCGCACTAGGCCAGCGTGGTGGACTAAGGCATAATCCCTCAGTAGTAGAGGAGGCCCTTGCTCAGTAGTGGGCAAGTATATCATACAGGGCTGACATTATTATGTATATTTCCTACGGGAAATCATGGCATAAAGGCCGGTCCTTTTGGAAGGCTTGCGTGGAGACATGGATCCAAAACGTAGAGGCCCCTTTAAGATACATTACTCTAGTTGGGGTTTATACACCTTGCGAGTACTCTCTCTGTCTGTACTTATGGAGGAAATACAGCCAAAGACAGCGATTGCACAGGGACAGGGACTATTGCAGAAAAGATGGGAATTATACTGGGCCTATGGATGGGATCTAGCTGGACTGGTTGCTGGGTTATTATTGAGACAACGGGATGCCAGCCAAGTAAAATGTCTCAATCTTATGTATTCAAGGCAGACGGTGACTTGCCCCCCACTAGATGGGCATCCCATAAGTGGCATAAGCCAAGAACGCAACACCGGTGTGGGTGGCTTAAGGGTGTCGCGAGGTGTGCACCGATTTCACTATCGCGGGTCGCTGTCGCGTCCCGGAGCGGGTTTCCTCGCTATTACGCAAATTGAGCACTTCCACCCTGAAGCTGAGGTTCTTAGCTCTTGCGACTTCCACCTAGCCGGCGAGTTAAGGCAAGCCAAGGGTCAGAGGGTCTTATTTAGCCCCCACGGAATCAGGGAACGCGGTGTCGCCACTCACCGTCGGCTCGCCACAAAGCCGCCCCTGCGGGCTATATTATTATAATATTATAGCGTAACTTCCAGTATCCGTTGATATTTGTTTACGTGTAACGCACATACTGAACTTTATTCGATCGCTATTGCAAGGGCTAGTAGAACTATGTAAATATGATTTAGCACTTAATATCCAGATTTGTTTCCGTGGAACGTAGATTGCTGAACACACGGTCGCTTTTGTAATCTTTATTTAATCTCCACGAATTCACGGATTCTAGTAGGATTACTAAAACGAAATTATTGAAATAGGAAAAAAGAAAATATAATCACGTAAATAATTAAAATAACAAAATTTATCCTATAACTCACTAGATTCGAGGAAAATTTAATATTAAAGATTTATTATAAACATTATTGTATACAGAAATTTATTAATTTCTATTTTTATGAGACATCTAGACATATTCGCGAAAAGATTTAAATCGATTGTTTTTGAGTGAATAAATCACTAGTAATTAACGCCTCTGTCGACCTAGTTCCGTTGGACTGTCGTTTGTCTTGTTTTTACTTAGTACCTTTGAAATATTGTTTATAAAAAGTAGCTTCCCTTAACAATATAAAATTTTCTATGGAGGGATGGGAGGGAGGACAGTTATTTTTTTTTGAACTCCATCCTATTTTTCCATTTCATTGATTTCTTTCCGGGTTAAAGACAGACCAATGTTTCCTGAAACTCGCCAAGCTTGACCGCTCTTTGTCAAAATACGTGGCTTTGCTGATCCTGGCTTATAGGAGTTGCCGTGATGGGTATCTGATAGTCTCAGATAAGCAGCACAAGCACATTCATTTCATTCTGTAAAAATATGTCCGATACTAAATAGTAAAAAACAAATCCATGTAAACCAGCGAAAGAATCTAATATACATAATAATAATAATAATATCTTTTGCTTTTTAGTTATTCAAACCAGATAAAAAGTCTACTTAGTTACGCGATACCACTATACTAGGTATATGAATGCGCCTATTTTGTCTCATACTTGATTATATGGACTAGGCATACACTGATTGACCAGTTTATAAAGTTCACAGGCTTTTTTATTTTGTATAATAAATGAATATTAACACGAATTTCAGAAATTGTTATAATTTGTTTCTTTAACGATATGTACCCGATACATGTCATGGTTTCTGTCCAATTAGAGCGGTGCTCGGCTGTCAGCACTTTTTTGGCAAGTTTGGACTGGAGAGTTGCTCATTAAAATGTCTGTCGGCATGGTACTCGAAAGATGAAAGACCAGCAAATTTTAATGTTTTAACCAATTTATATATGGCAGTATACGATATACGTGACCTCAATGACTGTCTTGAAAAAGACTCTCCAAGTTTAATTTTTCATTACTTAAAAGTTAACATCTGTACCTATTGATATTATCTGATTATTGTTACGTTATAAAATGTTTATACTTAATTCTATAAATGAATTTAGGTGGCACTCTTAAGTTCATTGTGTTAGTTCATAGATATTTAAAAATTATTTAGTTAAGATTCGGAGTCTCAGAATCATCAGTTGGTTTTAAACAAAAAGGTTGTAAACGAGAAAATTAAATTTTTAATATAAGATTAACACGAAAATATAATATCCTGACAGTGATTTATAATGGATTTTAAGGAGCAACAACCAGGATACGATTCATGCGATCGCAGTGAAAGCAGCACGTGTGCCGAATCATTAACACAGGCGTTACTTGACGGGAATCGTACTTAAGCATTTTGCATCTAATTTGCCCTGTTACGATTGTCCTTTCACTTTTCCTATGCCATAAAAGTTTCATTTTAAATACACACTTTTGTTACTTAATTGTTTTTCTAAAAATCTAAAAAGAAACCCATATGTACCTGACACCTAAGGTTTTATGAGTCTCTAAAATGTTTTTTACTGATAATATCCCAAATTGTGATTCGATGCTTCCAATTATAATTCGAACATAAATGGTACATAGAATTCTTACTGTATAGAAATTAAAGTAGTTGATTTTATTACGTATTTATAAATATTTTCCGCAAATATTAGCGTTGTACTAACAGTCAAGTTACTTAACAAGGAGCATAGAATATTTTATTTTTCGGTCTTAGAAGCAATATAGAGACGGTATGTGGTTAAAGAAATAAATTACTAATAAGACGTATATTTATTTAGTGTCGAAACAAATCCTTAATATGTTACTTCTAGAGGTGTTATGGAACCGAAAAAGTTGTGGTTTGGTGACTCATGGCACCTCGTTTGCCGTCTACAGCTAGCACTAAATACACTAAAATCTTTTTAAGTTAAAATATTCATAAGTCATTAACTCCAAAATTGCCTAAGCCTAAAAAGGAAAAAAGGCGTGATGCTATGTATATATTATGTAAGAAAAAGACCCAACAAAACCGTAGGACACTACTGAAAAAGTCACACGAAAACAAATATTTATAGTATTAAATCAAACTACTGAACCGATTTTTATAACATTTCTATGAGAGTAATCTGAAAGAATACCCTTCCAAAATATAAATACAGAGTTATGAGGTGACAAACATTATAAGTACAGATTACAGAAACATTCTATCATATTACTGATTAATTCGATGAAAAGTGAAAGAAACTTTACCAGGCTGAAACAAGTCAAAAGACATAAGTCACTGGACTAATTACCTTACAAGACAAATTTTATACCTCTGACAGTTTGCTGATTGTTTATAATATAGTTAAAAAAATGCAAAAGACATGTAAAAATCTTTTACCAAGCCAGAATTCTAATATTTATTCATCGTAATATTTTTTGTGATTATTCAGCGATAATATTTTATTCGGTCCGATTTAAAATGGTTATTTTCGAGTTCGTTTTGCTATGGCTTCGGAATGGTCCATTTTTTTAATTTGTATAAGACCTCGAACTTCTAATATACAGAGGGAATCTCAAAATCAAATTGGTTTTTGATGATTCTCTTCTTGTTGAGTTCGGTATAGCTTCAATATCAGCGCTATTCTAATGTGCTGATGCTTTATAATATCAGCATATTATAAATACTGATGTTTGAAATTGCAAGCTAAACTAAGTAACTAACAAATACACAAAAACGATGTTCCAATTAAACTAGGCACTGACTTACAAAAAAATATTCAATGTGCGTATAAACATTAAAAACATGAATTGAAAAGAGGATTATATTTCTTTTGTGTAGTTTAATTATTTGTTGGATTGCAGTAGTTTTTAGAATCGATTTTACTTTGTTGTAAAGAATATTTATTAAATGTTAAATGGGTTTATTTCCTTTTACATTATAAAAAAGCTCTCCTGCCGCGTCCGACTGTCTGAACGCAATAAGCTCAAAAACTATCGAATAGATTTTGGTGAAATTTCGTAGGATGTACATAGTTTATGGCCCTGGATAGTACATAGGCTATTTTTTATGATGGAAAAGTATTAGCGGGACTTTCATTTCAGAAAAAATCTTCGACTCGGGCGAAGCCGCGAGCAAACACAAGCCAATCAATAAATATCAAATAAGTCAGAAAGCCAGTGACAAAGGTACGTCTTTAGTTCAATGGGCAAGATACAATATAGAAAGGTTTTTATTAAAAAGTTATATAAAACATGCATTAATTTTAAGCTTAGTCTGTGAAGACAATGTGTTTAAAAATCTGTACAGTTTTTACTCCTCGTATTATTTAATATCTGAAAAGTAAATTGTAAAGATATTACTTTTAAAATAAGAAACAAATAATTTCCTGATTTCATCTGTACAGTCAGAGCGCTGAGCGAATCACAACTACATTCACATCGAACTTCCACAACTGATACTTTGAATGTTTTATACAAGATTATATTATAGCGCGAGGATATGTAAACAAATCGATTATCCTAGGTACAATCCTGTCCAAGGTTCGACTAGTTCCCTCTCTTCTCTTCTTAATCGTTCCCCCCATTACTGTGGATCGTGACTTCTGTGTTTCGAAATGTGTTTCAGTTGATTCGCTCCGCCGCGTCGCCTGATGTAGGGCGATTCTGGTGGGGAACTCCAGCTGTACAGAGATCTGGTCCGACCATCTCTTCGGGTTTCGACCTCTGGGTCTTTTGCCCTCGACCTTTTCCTATGTATTTAATATTTAGTTAACTTATGCCTATCTAGGTATCGATTTTGTTTTACACAAGTAACAGAATGTAGGTACTAACATACTTGTAGATCACAGCCAACATAATATACCGTATGGTATTGCAAAGAAACCAGAAAGTGTGTTTGGATGTCTATGTCGCCTGGTCAGGTAGACACCGTTGGTTTAATTTCTATTCTTGGCACAGAGGTTTGTTTTGGCCCGAATCAATGTACTCCATTGTGCGTTTATATACCTACACCTACAAGGTAATTATCGTTAAGCATATAGGGCCCTATTGTACAACAATAACACAGCTTTTTATTTAATTGTAATTCTAAACTCTTAGTAATTATAGCACAAAATACTTTTAGAACCTAGATAGGTCTTTTATTTTTTTAGTGGTACATGCATTTTTTAAACTCGTTCGGTAATATTTGCACAAGTTGCTAGTAGTAAAAGAAAATGTAAATAATATTAAATAAGCAATTAAATAAATGACTTACATGTAAAAAGCTTTTTTAATTTACCAAGCAGTTGTTTTTTTAATCAAGTAAGTACTTATTTTTCCGTATTATATATATTAATGAATACAAAGCACTGCATGGCACTACACTATTTGAATTTTTAATTATATTTTTTTATTATTCTACTTATGTACTATTTCTATTAAATGTACTATTTCCGCTATATATGTTGTATTTTTCCTAGCTAGTGGGTGATTTTGGGCGTAAGTGATCATTGTACTACATCACATTTGCTCATTTGTCGACCTAAACAAAAATAGCAATATATCTAATATAAATAAAACCTACCACTAAACATAAGGTTCTCATGTTAACCGGTGAAAACTCCGCCTTGCGCCGTATATTGTATCACTTTCATTACGTTATATGATACGTTATAAGATATACCTTATTGGCTCAGTTTATATTGGACATTGTTTTCCAATAATATTTATTAGGTCACAAAGTAATCTGCTTACACCATTTGTAAAAAAAATATAAAACCTAAGAATAACTCCCTGTTATGGATAAGGTATCTTTGCATAATCGTCATTAGTCTTAGTTATTTTGAAAGCCAAAAGATGTCACCGTTTTACTCCACTGCCAAAAAAGGGGCGCATACGTTGCTACACAAGTTGAAGTAGTCACGTCTCATGCTACAAAAGTTCCTAAAACACAGTATGACGCCAGCGCCCTCTATGTGAAAAAATAAAATTAATGTTATTTTAAGAACATAGTTCACCCGAGTGCCAAATATCATCCAAATCCATTCATTTGTTTATGCTTTTATTTGTAACAAATATATTATAAATATCAAAATTTCATAAACTTTCGCAATTATAATATTAATATATTAGTAAGAAGTAAGATTCTTTTAACTATATTTTTGGTATACTATTTAGGTAAAGTTTCTAGTCTTTTTTTGTCTCGCTCGGGATAAATTTAAATTCAATGAGGTACAACATGTCTTCGTCTTACACGATTAGTCCATAGAGTCAGTATATGGTGTTTGTGACGCAAAAAGGGGGGATAGATAAATAAAAACTATTAACTACTGAACTACTATTAAATACAGAATCCTTTTTCATTGTACGTCACTCCTAGCCGGGTTCCGGTGGAACTGCCCATCGGTTACCTGTCTACCATGAGACTCATGATTTATAGAAGTTATGATAAATTGATGAAAGTTCCTATCCACGTGCTTCGCTTGTCTATGTAGTTATATGGAGAGATATACACAATACACTACTTACCTACAAAATAATAAACATAGGATATAATTTATTTGTTCTTAACACTTGTACGACTTTTAGTAAGAACATACAATCGAAAACTGTAATAAAAATGCCATATTGATTGTCTACTTTAGACGTTAAAAAATCCTACATATGAATTCAAGAACTTGAAGATTTATCTAATCCGCGGACTTTAAACTCGTTTTCCGTGAGTTACTCACACGTTTCCGAAAAACTCGTATAGCTATTGGCAGTGAAAGTTTTTGATGTATTTGTGTATAAATGTCGAGTGTGATGTACGAGACCGCCGGCGATGGCGGGGGTTTAGGGGTGCGGGGGACAGGGCGTGGGAACGGCGCAGACTCAGACCGAGTGGCGCCACGGGCTATGTGACGCCCACGCGCCCATTGTACCGGCGGCCCCGGCGCAATGCCCAGATACTCTTACCAATACATATTTCACCCGTGGTGATAAAATATAATTAATGGATCTTCGTCTCCGGCACTGTTTCATGGCTATCTCTAAAGTCTAAACTAACAATGATCTCAACCTCGATCAAATCAACGCTATGAGGGTATAGCCGAGTGCCCCATGGGATTTATCTCACATAAAGGTTTTACTTTTGCGTTGTGTAAGTACTTATTCTTGTATAAAAATTTCATACTTCTGGATCCCGCGGTTTGGATTGTACATTATCTGCCAGTCAGGCTGTCGATATCAGGAATTTATTAATAAGGACCTCGTCGTCTAGTCTCTTAAAATATAGATTAAGTTATTTCAGTTCCTCTAAAGCTGATGTGTTATCGTGCCTATCATGCAGTAGCGTGTGGGTAAAGAAGAAAAGGTATAACACTTTCACACAGGCATGTCGTTGACCTGCCGTTAGGCACTGACTACACTATCTAGCAGAAGATGTGCCCACGCGAACGCGCGCTACTTCACGTCGCGTCGTGCACGCAGCCACGGCGCAGCGCGTTGCTGCGCGGTGGCCCGCATGATCGCGCGTCATCCGCAGCACTGCTTCGAGAGCCGACTGTACGTTGCGTTGCGCTTTTTAAATTCGTCATAGAACATTGAAAACGCGAACTATCGCTTTTAATAAGAAATTCAAATTGTGATTAATTTGATAGAGATTCGTATTAATCATTGAATGTCTGAGGTAACAGCTTCGAAAGTAACGTGACAAATATACATTGAAGCAAGTACCAGCGCCAACTGTCATTTTTGGCTTTCTAGACGCTGAAACCTATGAGCTGTTGAATTTAATTTCCGGACATTAAAACTTGTGAGAGATTTTAGACTCTAAAACCTAGACATGATATGGCTGAGGTAAGAATTTATGATAATAATGAAACAAAGTTTCTGCTATCACGAATGGAAATTTGCTCGGCAAATCATGATTAGTTCTCTAGACGCAATTCTACTCATCCTTTTGAGGAATCAAGCTAGGACTTATGTTACTGATTTGTGAATAATTATTATATACATAGATAACATACACATATACATTTAATACGAACATCAATCCAACTTTAAGATATATAACACACATTTATATCGTAAATCAAAAGGAGGCTGGGAAGTTTTCCTGACCCATTTTCTACACGCGTTAAAGTCTTTTGTATTGACGCATAAGTATCTTATTAAGTTTTTGGTATTCATATTATATAGTAAATAGCTTTTGAGTTCAGTAATTCTAATAAATCTTTAAACAATATTTTTGGCTTACCTAAATTGTACTTACTACAATTTACAATACAATTGCATATCCACACACTGTCTACATGATGAATTATGAAAAATGTTGATTAAATAAGTTCTTTTATACGTGCATATTTCAAATTATTTAAATAACGTTATAATTATTTAACGCGATAACAAAAAGAGACCAACCATTGACAAGTATCAAAATTGTAACAAAAGAATATACTTAGTTCCAAAGAAGTCCTCTAATTAACACCTTAGGTATTATATTATTTTCAATAACAAATCGAAATCACTAAAACAACCAATATAAATGTGAATGAAAATAAACTCACCATAATCATTTCGCTAGAGTTTTGAGCGAGACGCGTAACTTTGGTAATATCACTCGCGATAGTGTCGGAGTGCAAGAGGACGTTGCGACCCCGGACGCGTGTAGCCGGCGGCGTCTACGCTTCGTCTGGTCACTGCTGGGCCGAGCCCGCAGCCCGCAGCCCATTCATAGTTCACGACACCCGCCTAAACAACTCGTTCCCCAACCAAAACAAGCCGCACCACTGCGCCACTGCACCGCACCGCGCCGCATTCAGCATGCTTAATTGTGTCATTACTTGCACTTGAACAAATGGACTTTATTTATTTTTTACTAGCTTCCGCTCGCAGCTTCGCCCGCGTGGATTTCGGACTTCAAAAATGGAGCCGGTCGCGAACGTTCGAGAATGTTCGTTTTACGAAGCTACTCGCTAGGTGATTCGCTAGCCTCTAGGTGCCAAGCAAGCCGCCTGCCTGTGCGTTCGCGACCTCATATATATACAGAAATAATCCTTATAGCATGATTCAGTATTCACGTATGATGGCTTATTATTAGCGTATTTCATGTATAACTTTGGTGTTTCTATACCGATTTCTATGATTCTTTTTATGGAATATTTAATAATGTTAACTTTTTTAATTAGGGATGACTGAGTGTTATAAACGTAAGAGTAGACAAATATAATGAGAAAGCTTCGAACTGCTAAGCTATCGGGTGTTACACGTGTTATTGTGAGTCAACCATAAAAGATAGACATATGCTGTCGTGGGATATTTTTACATAATTTTAAGGAGAACATTTCCGTCATACATGATTTCTGTGTAGCTGTAACCATTAAGGTTGCACACGCGACGGAAGCTTAAAAAATGGAATAACTTCTCCCGTTTTCCCAACATTTCTCTTCACTGCTCTGCTCCTATTAATTGTAGCGTGATGAAAAGTATACTATAACCAGCACAGGAGTATGACAAATAATTGTACCAAGTTTCGTTAAAATCCGTCGAGTAGTTTTTGTTTCTATAACGGTTATACAGACAGACAGACAAAAAATTTACTAATTGCATTTTTGGCATCAGTATCGATCCCTAATCACCCCCTGATAGTTATTTTGGAAATATATTTCATGTACAGAATTGACCTCTCTACAGATTTATTATAAGTATATAGAAGATTTACATATCACTGGCAACATAGAAATTTTGTATATTTCAGTATATTATACAATAGGTAAATTTGAGAACAACATAAAATATGTTTTGCTTATTTTTGTAAATTTTATATAAAACTCACATACGTAGTAGAAAGCCAGAATATACAAATGAATACTTTTGTTAATTTTATTTAAATGTTATATTTGTGTGCATAATTGTACATTATGGGTAGGCAATCACTGGCCTCCTTTTGTAAGATTTTCAATATATTTCGTTTAATTTGGAGAGTTGGATTTTGTTTATTATTTTGCAAACCGCTACTCGAGCTGGCATTGTATGTAAATTACGGAGAATGGGGCTGTTGTGGTGACCCTATATAAATCATTATTCAGTGGCGGTCAAAAAGATTTGGTGTGCTAACAATAGATATAGTAATTTCTTATGCGTGTTATTGATGACGATTTGTTAATGTGACAAGTAATGATATTGACATTACGTTTGAAAAAAATAAATAACCATCAACCAAAGGTGGTTTTAAGGATCAAATTGACTAACAATAAATGATGGACTGAGTCATTATATACATTATACATTACTTAGGGGAGATAAGCCAAAAACGGGTAAGCTAAGGATAGAAGAAAAGAAAAGCAGGTTCTTAATATATTTCGAACTTTTATTTGAATTATCACAGTTCCATACTTAATTCACTTTAAAAAACAAGTCTAAAATTTAACAAAATATCTTCATTTTTAAAGAAAAATACCATAATTTAAAAGTTTAACAAAACCCGTTTTGCCCTAGAGGGGTGCCTAAAACGGGTAAGGCTTTTGGGCAAAACGGGTAGTAGTAAAAATAATGATTTAAAATCTACTTATGCCTCTAAGCACAACATTAAATAACAGGTTTGCCTTCATAATAATTATCAGTCTTTTCGAATCAGACTAAGTCATAATTTATATTACCTAAACTATTATTGACACATGTCACAATAGTAGGTACGGATGACTGTCTGAGTATAAAGTGCAAGCTTCATGAGCCCACATTTCACATTCTTTACATTTAATCCAGTCCTCTGTTGGTGGATCTTCAAAAATTTACTACTGATTACTAATTTGGTACTCGTTCAAAACACTTTTGTTTAATTTAGGTCCCGTTTTTAATGTTTTCATCTTTATTTTCTTAATTTTTGAAGGCTTAATATTTTTTATAATTTTATTTACTGCATCTGTGGTCATATTCTCGTGTTTATTTGCTTCTTTCTCTCTGTGTTGTTCTTGAATAGGGGGTGCTTGTGAAGATTTCAGCTTTTATATATTATCTTCTTTCTTTCTTCTTAAGAATCTTTTATCTTGAGATCTGTTAAAAGCCTCTCGTACGCGCAATCGATGTTGGTTCTGGCTTGCGGAGGGTGATCTCAGAATGTCGTGCCTTGAAACCCAGTACCAGTCTTCGCCTGCTGCGTTTGCCTTAAATGGTCACATTGGCACGCCGGGCTCTCCTTGCACTTGAACCGATGCAAGTACTCGGAGAACCCGCCGTGCCCCGTGAACACCTGCGTCAGTGTAGCATCCAGGGCGATCCGCCTTACGACCCTGTGCGCCTCGACCGCGTCCGGAAAGAACAGCTTCGTCACCGAAGCCGTCCCTCCGTCCGCGTATCTCCGGCTCCATTCGTCAATCGAGTCCTTTCGGATCTGTCGTTTGACGAACGAAACCGGACATTTGTCGTAGTGCGCACGGGTCTTCAGGTGTTGTGCGGCCTATTGGGTTAGCATGTATGATGTCACATTAGCTATCATGAGAAAGAGTCTTCAGTTATAGTGAGATTTTTGAAGTCTCAATATAGGTCACTTAAAAACTCAGCAAGCCGAATTCATATGCCAATAGCTGCTTTTAGCGCTAAATGGAAATTGGTGATGTATAAATGGTTGTGTGACGGCTACACATCAATAATGACACGGATCTCTTGACAATATATTTATTTATATAATATTACAACTAATTAATAGTATATGATCAACTTGATGCCATCGGGACATAAAGTGGACGGAAGTGACAATCGCCGAAATAAAAACTAAGCGATGTGATGATAAGTGATGTCACTTCAGTAAGAAGCTTAGACTGTAATACCTACATCACTAAGCAACAGGTGAAAAATTACAAAAATAATTAATAAGTGCGTGTTTAAATAAACTAAATGTACTTTAATATATGGTATGAAAGCGTTAACTAGTGGACTCAAAAAATCAATTTGGCCAGGGACTGGGGCTGACGCTCCAGAAACAATATAGTTTTCCATAATAATATCACCGCTACGGCTAAGGTGATCGCTTAAAAGAAATATAATAGAAGTAAGCCAAATACCCACCGTACTCGGTTATCAACTCTTGATATAGTAAGAATATAATTAAACTTTTACGTTCGAGAACACCATGAAGGCTGCAGTCTTCGAAATGTCGGGAGAAAATTATAATACAAAAAACCGCGATAAAATCCGCAAAATACTTTTATTTCAGTGTCTAGAATTCACGTAAAAATAAGAAATCATTATAGATAACTTATTACTTTAGGAATACCTATATATGTATTTTTTATTTTACCTAAACTTATCCTTATTAGGCCTAATCCCTATCAGTAGTAGAGAAGGTCCGTGCTCAGCAGTGGGCAAGTATATAATACAAAGCTATTATTATTATTATTAAACTTATCTGCATTATTAAGTACCTAAGTTGAATTTAATTATAAACTATATCTGTACTGTATATAGAGCTAAAGTGTTTGATTGTTTGTTTGAACGCGCTAATCTCATGAACTATACGTTCGAAATGTTTTTTTAGTGTTGGAAGGATATTAGGTAAAATTGGTAAATAATTACCTTTTTGCAAATGACACAACACGTGTCGCGTCGCAAGAAAGCACATTGTAGTGTAGTAGTATTGCAACAGCACCTGACTAACAATTCTAGCATTATCTAAGTATACGTACCTACTTACTCGATGTTATGTTTGCGGGTCGTTCATTTTCTGTATGCATACCACACTCATTGCGCCTTAGAAAGAGGCATTCACTACAAATATAGTTACAATAAATAGTGTCAGAGAAACGTAGCTTGTGTTCATAACGATCGATTAAACAAACTATAGAAGTGTTGCACGGATGCAGACGGCAACATTATGCAACATCGCCATCTTCAATTATAATTAATATGCTTGCATAATCGATTACATTATTATACTTACGTATATTAGCATAATGTCCGATAATGTTATTCAAGTTATAATATTGCTAAAATAAAGTGGTCATTATTTCTATAGATACGTGCTGCGTCACATAGAGTGCGTTCGGCTAATTTCGGACGGTTTTTCGGTGTGTTGCGAGGAGTCTAGAAAATATTTTTTTTCTCATAAAATATTCAAGCGTTGCCAACATTTTATACATGAAACTAGTTATTATTAATGCTACTTTATGTGATAATTTAATCATCTTCCAATTCTCTCTGTTTAAGCTTAAAAATAGATGATATCAGTATAGAAATTTAAAACCCTTAGAAAAGATCGGACCTTCGCGGGGTAAGTTCGGACTCCGTTCTAATAACGCTTCTCATGCTAGTATGATAAGGTCCACAAAATCAAACAGAAGTCTCAAAAATGTTAAAAAAAAGCGAAATCCACCTTTTTTGTGTCAATGCACATAGCGCACCCGTTCTTGGTCGTAGCATCAACTGTAGTATATAGGGCGGGGCAAAAAGAGACAGCGTAGCCGCCTATATAGCTTAAACTAAAAAATAACCATAGGTTCGTGGTATTTTTTCGTTATACGATCTTTCCCCGTATCCGATCTTACCCGAACGCACCTTATTACATATATATACACAAAAAAAATTGGCAAATAATTACTTTTTTAATTTTCCAACGACTTAGTTGCACGAGGTTTCCGAAAATATAGGCTAATCATAAATGTACACTTTAAACGAGAATATACATCATTTGGAATGTTAGTGTGATAAACATTTATCTCACCTTTAATTTGGAAAATCTCTCACATCAATAGCTATTCAATTACATAAATTCAAAAAAATAGACATAAGTAGGTATTAGTAGGTTACAATACATCTAAGACTGTTGCTTAAATTAAAAACCATTAAAGAAAAATTAAATGAAATATGATATACTTAATAAAATAAGTTGGGGTTTTAATGCAAAAGTAATGTTTGTGGAGAATTACTAATCAGCATAGCAAAAACTGACAAACTGTTTTTCATTGATTTTGGTTATAAAATATAATTTTAATTTAAGTCATTAGCATTCTCTTGTCTATACTATAGTTTGTTTAAATAATCCAAAACTTTGAAGTGTTGTATGATTGGCATACAAAATATAATTTGGCACTGAGTTTAGATGTCTACTTTTTCATAGATTAAAACAGAAGAAATAATAGTTAACCCCATTGGAGTAAGGTCGGGTATATGGAATAAATTTGAATTATACAGTACAGAAACAAAGATGTTTTGATTTATATTTATTAATGTTTGTAAATTATCTATCATGATTAGAATTTATTCTTGCAAATTCTTCAACTAATTTCATGTGCTCTTCCAGACTATCCACTTCATTTGTTTCTGAATCAAAATATTTATCCTCTGCATCTTGGGACATTTGCTGCAAATCATCATATTGTTCATCATTATCAATGCTTACATAATCAATGTCCAAGTCATAACCCTCCATAAAACTATTGTACATTTCTTGAAGAAATTCTTCTCGTAGCAAATTTTGTTCAGATGTGCTAATTATAATTTGTTTCCTTTCATCTGGGCCAAACCCTGGTTTTACATCAGGAGTATCAAAATCCCCCCACATCTTCTTCCTATCTGGAGTGTGTTCATTAGTATTATTTTCAGATTCAGAAGTATTTATTGTGGCCTGTAGGCTACCTTCTTCTATCATTTGTTTATTCTTTTTCTCTCTCATGAAGTTATGGTCCACAGTCTCTAAAACCAAGTTAAGTAAACTTATATTTACATTACCCACACCATCTCTGTGTTTGATTTCTTCATTAGTGAGATACTGGCCAACTAATTGCTCGTACAATAGGGGGTTTCTATACATCATTTGTTTTTCACTGAAGTAGTCTGTTTCGTTAGCAAACTTTTGTAAAGCGTTGTAACGTCTGTTTCTTATTCTTTTACGCCTACTGGCATCAGAATGGTACTCTTTTAATTGCTCTACACATGTACGAAAACTGGTACACAGATTATTATTAGATTTTTCAAAATATTCGACGTGACTTGATGTTAAATATTTGCCAAACTGCATTAAGAATTCTGTAGGGGAACGATTGTAAAGTTCGCGTGCTGCGCATATTTTTTCACTAGTCGTTACTTCTGCTTCGTCAACATGAGGATTTTTAAAGGAAATTTTGGCGCATCTGACTAAATAATCAATTATATCATCGATAGGGTCAACCTGGACATCTTCGTCTTTTTCATTCAATAAAGTGTTTTCAATAATATTTGTTTCCATGTTCACACTATAGTTGGGTTCTGTTTAGTTTTAAAAGTTTCAGAAGTACTTTACTGTGTAATGATCCAATCCAATTCCAATTTTTTATGATGGGTAAATGATATTTTGCTATATCTGGAAAAGTCAAACTGCGATGCAAATACGATGTCCAATCATTGTATCCAACCCAATTTGTTGCCATTGGCTATGATTTTTGTCAAATAATATTTGATAAATGCATGGAGTTAAAAATGACACTGTGACCATAGAGTAACATAGAGTAAGTAATATACTACGTAAGAAGAGGCGGCACTTAGTACATTGAATTTGAGCTCACGCACACATACGTGAGCCCAGTAGAATTACATTTTGTACCAACATTACGCAGAAAAAATGATACGCAAGGCTGCCAACTTACTATAAATCTGCTCGTTTCTAGGAACGTTCCTTATTTAATCGATATTATCGATAATTTTGTATCGACAGCTTTATATCGATAAAAATTGCTGACCATAAATCTTACACTGGTATAAATTATGATTGAATTTAGAATATTAAAAATAAAACGTCCACAATTTTTAATAATTCCCTTTATTTAATTAGAAAATACACAATATTATCACGTGAATTTCTTATGTATACAATAACACTCCAGTTTTCCGTTATTTATTTCCAATTTTATATGGAAATTGAAAAATTTTATACCTTACAGATATGATCTTTTTCCGTCTAATCAACAATTACTATGATACAATTATTGCAAGGGCAAATTCATAGATTTCACACGTGCCTTTTTGATTAGGTTACTAAGCATAGAATTGAAACTCCATAATCTAGAGTATTCTCTTCAACGACTACCTGAGGTTGTAAATTTGAATTAAATATACATCACTTTTATGTAATGTTTTAAATCATAATATAAATTTTCTGTTACCGGTGTAGATCAAGTGGATACTTAGCCATAAATATGTTTGACTTTGGGTACTTTTGTATGCCACAAACCTCACATTTTTATACACATTAATTCTTTTCCCCATTCTCGCACACAAAATAAATAAACTACACAAATGTAAACAGAATTAGAGTCAATATCTCGGGATAATAAAAGTCACTATCTCGTAACACACACTAGACAAACCTCCTTCCTTCAAGAAGAAATATACACGAAACGGAGAAGCAGGCTCAACTCAACGTATTCGGCATAAACCTTAACTTATTATTGAACAAAATCGCAATTATACAAATTTTTGCAAATAAACTCCAACAATGACAAATCTACCGTCAATAATGGCGGCAAATTATCAACTATCATGGTAGCCAACATACTTTCTAATATTTTTGGTTTATTATGTTGGTACGAGATGTAACGCTGAGACGTCCTTTTCTCAACAAAAACTAAACTCTATGTAACGGCATTAAGATATATAATCATTCATTATTACATAAAATGTTCTAAGTGTCCACCCCCTGATAGAGTAAGTAATATACTACGTAAGAAGAGGCGGCACTTAGTACATTGAATTTGAGCTCACGCACGCATACATGAGCCCAGTAGTTATATTTTGTACCAACATTACGCAGAAAAAATGACACGCAAGGCTGCCAACTTACTATAAATCTGCTCGTCTCTAGGGACGTTCCTTATTCAATGGATATTATCGATAATTTTGTATCGATAGCTTTATATCGATAAAAATTCCTGACCATAAATCTTACACTGGAATAAATTATGATTGAATTTAGAATATTAAAAATAAAACGTCCACAATTTTTAATAATTCCCTTTATTTAATTAGAAAATACACAATATTATCACGTGAATTTCTGAAGTATAAATTGTATTATGTTTAGGTTTCCTACTCAAAAATTCATTACACTCCAATTTTCCGTTATTTATTTCCAATTTTATATGGAAATTGAAAAATTTTATACCTTACAGATATGATCTTATTCCATTCAATCAACAATTACTATGATACAATCATTGCAAGGGCAAATTCATAGATGTCGCACGTGCCTTTTTTGATTAGGTTAATAAGCATAGAATTGAAACTCCATAATCTAGAATATTCTCTTCATCGACTACCTGAGTTTGTAAATTTGAATTAAATATATATCACTTTTATGTAATGTTTTAAATCAAAATATATATTTTCTCTTACCGGGGTGGATCAAGTGGAAATTTAGCCATAATTATGTTTGACTTTGAGTGCTTTTGTATGCCACAAACCTCACATTTTTAAACACATTAATTCTTTTCCCCATTCTCGCACACAAAATAAATAAACTACACAAATGTAAACAGAATTAGAGTCAATATCTCGGGATAATAAAAGTCACTATCTCGTAACACACACTAGACAAACCTCCTTCCTTCAAGAAGAAATATACACGAAACGGAGAAGCAGGCTCAACTCAACGTATTCGGCATAAACCTTAACTTATTATTGAACAAAATCGCAATTATACAAATTTTTGCAAATAAACTCCAACAATGACAAATCTACCGTCAATAATGGCGGCAAATTATCAACTATCATGGTAGCCAACATACTTTCTAATATTTTTGGTTTATTATGTTGGTACGAGATGTAACGCTGAGACGTCCTTTTCTCAACAAAAACTAAACTCTATGTAACGGCATTAAGATATATAATCATTCATTATTACATAAAATGTTCTAAGTGTCCACCCCCTGCGTAAGACTGTGACTAATGTTGAGTAGGACATACAAGAGGCGGTACATTTGTCCGGGACATGACGTCAAAATGTAAGAGTGGCTCAAAACTATATATTATACTACTTCAAATTTTATGTCGCGGCAGTCGCGTTACTTATTCTCCGTCTCTGGTAAACTGTAGGACGAGGACAGTGAGGTAGAGAACCGCATACTACAAATTACAATAGGACGTTATTTTACAATGGAGTACTGTGACAACTGACCAAAGAGTTTTTTTTTTATTTTGATTTTACCTTTATTATTGGGAAGGCAAAGGGTTCTAGCCCATACAGCCTTGTCATTAATGACCAGAGTTTTTTATTTTTTTGGTTTGATTTACTTCTTACGAAAAAGGCAAAAGCTCTCAGCCATACAGCCTTTACCAAAGAATATTATAATGATTGCAACTAACATGACAGTCTCTTTTGAGCTTATAAATTAGTAATACATCCGAACCAAAGATAATTTTATGTAGTACATATTATACCTACATGGAAAGTGACGTTTTGAATTCAGTGATACCAGAAACAGAATCTGAAAAATGGATGTTCACACAATTGCACACAATATTTGAAAGATGTAGATAGTATTATATACCCTAAGAAATCAAACGAAATAAGTGTTCCGTACGCAACATACATACGCGTTTTACATGACTTATATTTAATAATAATAACTTAACTTTATTGCAACAAAAAGAACACAGAAATAATAACATTACGAAGTACATAAACAGTAATTGGCATATCTGAGTTTAAGCATTTCAATTATTGTCAGGGGTTCCCAAACTAGGCTAGGCCTGCATTTTGGGATACCTATAATTTCGATACATTAACATGTATGATGTGTAGAAGAGATTGCAAATATACACCAATACTCAACTCCATGAGTACGAACAAAAGAGACAGCTAGAATTTAAACTTATGTGT
The DNA here is from genome assembly GCF_014839805.1 of Manduca sexta. Classification (NCBI taxonomy): domain Eukaryota; kingdom Metazoa; phylum Arthropoda; class Insecta; order Lepidoptera; family Sphingidae; genus Manduca; species Manduca sexta. Next base: position 14,414 of record NW_023592662.1, on the reverse strand, counting down.
AAATTACAATATATATATATTGTAATTTACACATAAGTTATATATAACCAATATATATTTATATATATATATTGGTTCTTTATTTCAACCAACCTCAAACTTATTGGATAATAATCATAATAAAATAAATAATGATTCGTCAAAAGCGGTGGAATAGGTTACATACGTATAACTACCTAGAATTTTTATGTTTTTCTGATAACTAGCTGTCAGTTATAATAATAAATATTTTTATAGTAAATAACCGTATTTGTTTACTATTTAAATGGTCGCAGATATATCTGAAAATGTTTAAAATATTGTCTTCGCGGTTATTCTCAGAGACAAATAAAAAAAGATTATTTACAATTTTACTTTGGTGGTATGTTTTTTGGGGGCAATTTGTGGGGATTATGCAGATTTTTGTCCCCTTCTAGTATTTGACTAGGATTTTTTTTTATTTGACAGTTGGGCATTGACAGCCAAAGAGAATTATAATATATATGGAAATAGAGAGCCTACTCGTTGGGTTTTTGTGCCAATTGACATTACGGCTGCTTCATACTTGTGAGGTAGAGGGCGTTCGCGATTTTCGTTGCGTTTCACGATTCAGGTTTATTGTGTTTTATTATTTTGCAAACGGTTTTAAAAGTGCAGAAGACGGCGATCCAAGTATTAAAATACTTAGAAGCAGATCTGTATTTGCTATGCCGTCGTAGTATAATATTTCTGACATCTTATTTACAGTGTACTTCTATCATTATCAATACATAATAATTCGATAGTAATAAGATCTAAGAATAAGATCGTTAATCAGACAAACATCATATTGAAAATATTATTTTTATTTTATTTTTTTTGTTATAACATTTTGTGTACAAAATGCTTATAGTAAGTGCTAATGATATTCACATGCCATATTAGATTTACAAAGTATTACACCTCTATTAAGCTATGTAAGCGCTGATAATTTGATCTTAGTTATTAATTATATTCAATGGAAAAGTAAACGATACTACTTTAAAATAAACTGTAATACACTGTAAAATTCCGAAATACTAAATAATAAAATATACTTAAAATTATTTTATGTCTAAAAATACATACTGTGACGAATAATAATTAACATTGATATTTATAATATGCTAAAACATTCTCAATTGTCAAACTATATTTTTATAACAATTGATTTAACTTTATAAAAATATATGAATTCTTTTGTATTTCGATAATCATTTTAATGTATCATCAAATAAATATCAAGTATCAATGTTCAAATAAAAGAGAATTTAATATTTTTTATAAAAATTGCCTAATAATGTTCGATTCAATATATAAATACATAAAAATTTCCAAATCTAGGACAGCACTTCACTCTGAAACATACTAGCTAGCCATATTATTTATCTTTGTCTTCATCAAAAGGCAATTCGGATTCTAGCATTATCTTTCTACACAAACAAGTGAAACTAATATTAACAAGAACAAACTTATTCTAAGCCAAACAAAATTATTTCACAAATAAGTCACGCTACTTTTAAAAATTGAAAATGTTCACTGGAAAAGAAATTAACATCAAGTTTACAATGATCATTATACTTATCCATAGAAAAAGGAACTATAAAGATTAGCATTCATTAAAATATACTTTCTTCGTCATGCGAAGGTTGTTTTACTTATGATAATAATATAAAAATATTTTATGTAGATATCAAACAGATTAATTTAACAATTTGTTAAATAAGAAAGATTAAATAATTATAATAAGAACTGATTTAAAACAGGTCTATGAAACCGGGTAGTAATCAACAGCGAAATGCGAATGCGATACAAATTGCCAATACATATTAGATATATACCATAACAGTGGGTATATGATCTAAATAGAGTATGTACTAAAAAAAAGGAGAGATTCGAACAATTAACGCGATAAAAGCAAAATAATTTCGCACTTGTGTACATGATATTATCTTTAAATTGCCATCACTTAACTATTAATTATGGGTTACGTGGTGGTTAAATTACAACATACAATAAACACAAAATGAGCATTATGATCAAACAACGAAATCATAAATAAGTCGTATACAAAATGATAATTGTTACATAAAATATAAAGGAAGTAATGCGAATTGCTGCAGAAATGTAGGTACCGGTTGTAACATTAACAAAACATCAATTAAAGCAAGCAGGTCGACGCAGGAACGATTGAATATTTTCTGAACGATGCAATATTATTAGGCGACACAGAAGGGTTATACAATATATACATATACATATATATATATATATATATATATTTTGTATAATAAATTAATCCTCTATCAACCTGGTATAGCTGGTCCTTCGTTAATTTGACACCTGTATAACTAAAAGACTTCATCGAGCCAATTTGTAATTATATGTACAGTCATGATGCTATAGTGAATAGTGCGCCGTTTTATGTGCAATTTTGTTAGTCTATGACGCGTCTATTTGTAAAACGTCATTGCCGGTGCCACACACAGACAAATATTAGAACACTTGTTTGAACTCATGTTTGGCACGGGTATTTGCGTATTTGTATTCTATTACAAACACTGACCAAATTAAATTTTTTATGGCTTTTACTTTTAGGTTTCCATATATAATCTGTGCAGGACGCACACACGAAAAGAGCGAGACAGCGCATTCACGCATGCGCAGTAGGTGTGTCGAGCGAAACGACACACCCAGAGAGGGACGGACAATGCGCCCGCGCACGTGTGTGTGACTGTTTTTTAGTAGTGCGTTATAGAGCGATCTCACGACCGAGATATTGAAGTGACAGTGTAGAAACTTTACATAGACATAGTTTTTGCTTTTGCCTACCCCATGCCGTAAACATGGGTATTGTATATAAGTTCATATCAAAGTAAATAGCGTTTTTAAGGCCTTTGTGCGTCGTCTGTAGACAATTTTCTTATGTTTTATTGTTATAACTTTTTCGTATCGCACATAGGCGTATTATTTTTGTGTATAGTTATAGGTAATTGATTTATCTATAAAACCGTGTAAATTTCGCATAGGGGACTCCAGAGGTCCAACTTTTATTTATAAAATAGTGATAGCTAGGAAGTGAAAATGAGGCTGCAAAAAGGCTCTATTTTTGGCGGCTCTCCCTACGGGATAGCCGGGTTATATATAAGCGAATGCAATTTTGGCATTCGTCAGTTCGAGTTCGAGTTCCAGCAAGTTCAGTTCGAGTCAAGAAAAGGAAGAAAACAAGAAGCCCTGAAGTGTTCCAGCCAGGAAAAAACAGTGCAAGAAAAGGAGAGAGCGACGTGCATACTGCACCGCTCACGCCGCACTGCGAAACGTACGCCGCTACTGTGTGTCCGCCGGATCATTGTATCTTTTACGTGTGAATAGTGAATATACGTTATAAAAACCTCCCGGGCCTTATTAATTGGCATTGCCACTTCCCCTCACGCAATCCAGCACTCATTGTGGGGACGGAAAGGCGTCCTGTGCCGATCCTATGCCCCACAGTTTGGTCCTTCGAGCCGGATTAACGTGAGCGGGAAGGATGCCGGTTACAAGGTCCACCGGGAGGCGGGCGGAATCAGCGTCTGTTACAGCAACTTCGGCGACAGCGACTTCGGCGACAGCGACTTCGGCGACAGCGACGTCCGCTACAGCGACGTCGGCGACCGTCACCGGAACAACTGAAGCAACCGAAGAAACAATCGCCGAGAGCACAGCGACACACACCGCTACGCTTCGGGAAACCGCGCCTTGCACCGCTGCGGAGGAGCGACCTGCCGCCGCAACGGAACAATCGACGCAAGAGCGAGCCCGAAGCAAAGCAGCGTCGTCAACTAAACACGCTTCAAGGGCACGCCGCCTGGCACAGGCCAGGGCTGAACTCACCGCACTGAAAATAGAGCTAGCGGCCGCCAAGCTAGCTGAAATCGAGGCGGAGGATAGCGAGGACGACCTCGAATCCGTCATAACGGAGGCCGGACAAGATTGCCGAGTACATAGCTGGGTTCAAACTAGCCAATTACTCGCGATCGAGAGCCGACCGACCGATGTTGCGACGGGAAAGCAAGCCCCTATACAGTCATCGGACCCAGTGATCGCTGCCGTATCATGGGACAACCCGGCGACTGTACCGGCGGGAGCCAGTGCCGTGCACCCGCCGACGCATCCCGTCACAACGCCCGAAACAAATAATCCGTCCGTTTTTATGCCATTTTCAGTGAACCCGACTGCGCAGCCTGAAGTGCCAACGATTGAAGCCGCATCGTGGCAACGAACTCAACAAGCTACGCAGCCGCCGCCTGTAATCGCCGCACGGAGCGACGAACACCGCGCTACGAAGCAACCGCCGCCCGTCGTAGCAGCCTGGCTACGAGACAACTCAGCTTCGCAGCAACCGCAATCAACGCCGAACCCGCAACAAGTGCAAGACGGCGCGTTGGTCGCATCGCGACCGAGGACGGAGTATCAAGAACTCGCGTCCGCCATAACACAAGCTGTGCAAGCCGCACAGCATAGGCAACCTTTAAGGTACACAGAGTTGCCTACGTTCAACGGTGATCACCACGATTGGCTCACATATAGAGCGGCCTACATAGAGTCCATGAGCCACTTCACGACGTTGGAAAACATGTCCCGGCTACGCCGTAGCCTCCGGGGCATCGCCAAGGAAGCAGTACAAGGACTGCTTATAACCAACGCCGACCCGAACACCGTGTTAAAGAGTCTGGAAACGCGCTTTGGGCGCCCGGACTCAATCGCATTAGCCGAAATAGAGCGCCTACGCGCGCTACCCCGTCTTACAGATACGCCGAGAGACATATGCACATTCGCCACGAAGATAGAAAACATCGTGGGCACACTACAAGCGCTCGACTGTGCCTTCTACCTCTACAACCCGGAGGTAACTAAGGCAGTTATGGAGAAGCTAACTCCGACGTTGAAAAGACAGTGGTACGAGTTCGCCGCCGCACAGCATAGAGGTGAGCCCGATTTGTTAAAGTTTTGTCGCTTCATAAGAAGAGAAGCCGATTTCTGCAGCCCGTTCGCGACGCCTGAAGTCATTTCGGACAAGGCTTCACCGGCAAGATTCGGCGGCGGCGAACAGCCACGCCGGCAGCGGGTACACACGACTGTGGCAGATAAACGGTCGACATGCAGTGTGTGTAACAAAGAAACGCACTCGATGAGTGACTGCGTTCGCTTCCGCGACGCCGCCGTAGACGCGCGGTGGGACATCGCAAAGAAGCACAGATTATGTTTCAGATGTTTGAAATTCAGGAACAAACAACACACATGCAAGCCGAAGAAATGCGACATCAACGGGTGCGAGTATCTACATCACCGCTTGCTGCACTCGGAGCGAAAAAACAAGATCACCGACGCACCCGGCGAAGCAGCGAACGAGGCAGTGAACTCAACATGGATGCCACAGATGTCCTTTTAAAAATAGCCCCAGTGTGCATTTCAGGACCGGCGGGAGTGGCTCGCACTTTCGCCTTACTCGACGACGGATCGACGGTGAGCCTCATCGACGACGAACTCGCTCGAGACATCGGCGCGGAAGGACCGGACGAACCACTCCACATAGCAACGTACGACGGGGAGAGGAAGACACGCAACAATTCTCGGCGCGTCAAGTTTAATATTGAAGGAAGCCGGGGACGACTTCGCATCGAAGCACGCACCGTCGACAATCTCCAGTTGGCGGCGCAGCGCATCCCGGACGAGGCGATACGGGATTGCGGACACCTGAAGGGCCTACTGTCCGCTAAACGAGCGGAAGAGGCGAAACCCCGAATCCTCATAGGCCAGGATAACTGGCATCTCCTCCTCGCCACGAAAACACGGTCAGGTAGGAGACATCAACCGGTCGCATCACTCACGCCGCTCGGTTGGGTGATACATGGAAGCCGGACTCGGACTCTGGGACACAGAGTGAATTTCGTCGGTCAAACCACGACCGACGAACGCACAGAGGAACTTTTGCGAGATTTTATAACATCCGACAACCTGTTTATAGACCCCCGCAGGCCCAAGAACGACCCCGGCGAGAAGGCGCTCAAGATACTGAACGAACATACGGAGAGATCGCCGGAGGGAAGATATCAGACGGCCCTGTTGTGGAAATCGGACAGCGTGGAATTGCCGAATAACTATGAAAACACGCTGAAAAGGCTGCACAACATAGAAAACAAGTTGGACAAGAATCCCGACCTTAAAGAAAGGTATGAAGAGCAAATGGAGGCCCTAGTCAAGAAGGGCTACGCGGAAATAGCGCCGCGCACGTCCCACGCTACAAGGACGTGGTACTTGCCGCATTTCGCAGTCGTAAACGCTCTGAAGCCCGACAAATTGCGAGTTGTACACGACGCAGCAGCCAAAACAAAAGGTACGACTTTGAATGAGAATCTATTAACAGGGCCGGATTTGTTACAGCCTCTTCCCGCAGTGTTATTAAGATTCCGGGAACATCCCGTCGCTGTAACAGCGGACATCACGGAGATGTTCATGCAGGTGGGACTACGCGAGGAAGATCGCGACGCACTGCGCTACCTCTGGCGGGGAAACCGCCGAGATAGCCGGCCGCCAGAGGTGTACCGAATGAAGGTATTAATCTTTGGCGCATCGTGCTCTCCTGCGACGGCGATATACGTCATGAATCGCAACGCGGAGAGACACCGACACACGCATCCTGAGGCTGTCGAGGCGATCAAGAAGAAACACTACATGGACGACTACCTCGACAGCTATGAAGATGAACACAGGGCGATAACAATCGCTACTCAGGTGCGTAACATACACAGAGAAGCTCACTTTGAATTAAGGAAGTGGACGAGTAACTCGCCCGCGGTGTTGAAGGCGCTCGGCGAATCGCCCAATACAACCGAAGCGGTGGAAATAGAAAGGACTGAACGAGTTCTAGGCCTTATTTGGAGGCCACAAGAAGACAGGTTGGCATTCAACCTAGACTTAGCCCGCATACCGTCGAACCTACTGAGGCGAGAAGCACCCACGAAGAGAGAAGCATTGAAAATAGTAATGTCGTTGTTTGATCCTCTAGGGTTGGTGTCGCCGATAACTGTGCGGGCTAAACAGCTATTACAGGAGGTGTGGCGACGCGGCACCGATTGGGACGACCCGATCGACGACGAACTGTCCGCCGCCTGGGTGAACTGGCTCACCCATTTGAAGCAACTCAGCGGCGTAACAGTGCCGCGCTGCTATCCCAGCTACTCCCCGAGCGAGAAAACTCCAACTCCACGTGTTCACCGACGCCAGCGAGTCAGCCTACGCGACCGCGCTCTACTGGCGCGCCGAGGACGACGACGGACGAGTCACAGTCACGTTACTGGCGGCCAAGGCAAAGGTAGCTCCACTCAAATTAACCTCCATACCACGGCTTGAACTACAGGCAGCTGTACTCGGCGCACGGATGGCTGCGAGTGTGACACAGGAGCACTCCAGGCAGCCAGAATCCACGACCTACTGGACCGACAGCAAGACAACACTGTGCTGGATCAGGACGGGAGCCAGGTCGTACAAGCCCTACGTAGCGCATCGAATCGCCGCGATAGAAGAACACACACAGGCGAATCAATGGAGATGGGTGCCTACGCGCTACAACGTTGCCGACGACGCTACGCGCGACGTTCCCGACAACTTCACGCGGGAACACAGGTGGTTCAACGGACCAGAGTTCCTCCGCGACCCACCCGAACTATGGCCTGCGGAGGAAACACAGCTGAGCACCGACACGGGTGAGGAAAGAGTGAACACTGTTACAGAGCGTCGGGAGAAACAGTACAAGGAGGTCCTGCCCGACGTGAATCGATTCTCAAATTGGAATCGCTACGTTAGAGCTGCCGCCCGCGTACTACAAGCAGTACAACGCTTCAAACAACGCGTCAACACGGTCCATTACAAGAGGACCAAGGCGGCCGCAAGCGAGAATCCGGATTGGAGGCGCAACGAAGCCGCGAAAATGCGGCGAAACGAGTCGGTCAAGCACCGGAGGAGCGTTTTGTGCCGCTCCCAGCCGAGTTGCAAGAAGAGGCCGAGCGCATAATCATAAAGGCGAGTCAGGAGGCCGCCTTCGAGGAAGAACTACGCTCACTAGTAAAAGGAAAACCCGTGTCAAAAGAAAGCAGGTTGTACGCTTTGAGTATAACATTTATTAACGAACTCATTTGCCTCGACAGCAGAATTTCAGCCGCCACGGGAGTAAGCGCCGCAACAAAGAACCCTCCGATCGTCGATGGCGAACATCGGGCGACGAAACTGTGGGTGGAACATGTCCACACACAACTCCACCATGCAGGCGTGGAGAGCGTCGTCAATTACTGTCGGCAGTACAAATGGGTCATTCGACTGCGCCCGACGGTCAAGGCGGTGGTCAGGAGCTGCGTCAAGTGCCGCCAGAGGGCAGCCACTCCACCGCAACCGATAACGGGAGACTTGCCTCCCTGTCGACTGGCGCATCATCACCGGCCGTTTACATACACCGGTTTGGACTATTTCGGCCCGCTCACAGTCACCGTGGGCCGGAGTAATCAAAAAAGGTATGTCGCTCTCTTCACATGCCTAACAGTGCGGGCGGTGCATCTCGAAGTGGTGCACTCCCTGAGCACACAAGGAGCGATCATGGCTCTGCGGCGCATGACAGCGCGCCGCGGGAGCCCCGCCGAGATCTGGTCCGACAACGGGACCAACTTCCACGGCGCAGAAAAGGAGCTGCGCAACACCCTCCTCGCTGGCGCCGAACAAGAGGCGTCGCGGAGGGCGATTAGATGGCGTTTCATCCCTCCGGGCGCACCATTCATGGGTGGCGCCTGGGAACGACTCGTGCGGTCGGTCAAGACCGCGCTGACGACGGTGCTTCACGAGCAGAGGCCACATGAAGAGACGCTGTCGACACTACTCGCCGAGGTGGAGTTCACAGTCAACAGCCGCCCACTGACTCATGTGTCGGTGAACCCCGAAGATCCGGAGGCCCTGACGCCTAACCACTTTCTGTTGGGCTGTCAGGGGCCCACTCGCTGCACCTAAATTTCCAGCCGAACACGGCTACGGCACACATGCCGACCTTCGAGCGTCGCAGCAGCTGGCCGACGCGTTCTGGACCCGCTGGCTACGAGAGTACCTTCCCGAGCTCCGCAACCGGCGGGAGCCCCGCAGCAAGGGACCAGAGCTACACATCGGCGACATCGTGCGCATCGTGGACGGGACGCTCCCACGAAACACTTGGGCGCGTGGCCGCATCTGTGCTACGCATCCGGGACCTGACGGCGTGACGCGCACGGTGGACGTAGCCACGCAGGGAGGCGTGCTACGACGCCCCGTGAAGAAAATCGTCCTCCTGCACCCTGCGGCACCCGAGCGACGAGGCGGCGGCGACGAAGAGGCGGCGCCGCAATCGGCGGCGAGCACGTCCTGCACGTCTACATAATGTATCGCCCCTGGACGCTGGGCGATACACGGCGGAGAAGAAATGTGCAGGACGCACACACGAAAAGAGCGAGACAGCGCATTCACGCATGCGCAGTAGGTGTGTCGAGCGAAACGACACACCAGAGAGGGACGGACAATGCGCCCGCGCACGTGTGTGTGACTGTTTTTTAGTAGTGCGTTATAGAGCGATCTCACGACCGAGATATTGAAGTGACAGTGTAGAAACTTTACATAGACATAGTTTTTGCTTTTGCCTACCCCATGCCGTAAACATGGGTATTGTATATAAGTTCATATCAAAGTAAATAGCGTTTTTAAGGCCTTTGTGCGTCGTCTGTAGACAATTTTCTTATGTTTTATTGTTATAACTTTTTCGTATCGCACATAGGCGTATTATTTTTGTGTATAGTTATAGGTAATTGATTTATCTATAAAACCGTGTAAATTTCGCATAGGGGACTCCAGAGGTCCAACTTTTATTTATAAAATAGTGATAGCTAGGAAGTGAAAATGAGGCTGCAAAAAGGCTCTATTTTTGGCGGCCCTCCCTACGGGATAGCCGGGTGATATATAAGCGAATGCAATTTTGGCAGTCGTCAGTTCGAGGTCGAGTTCCAGCAAGTTCAGTTCGCGTCAAGAAAAGGAAGAAAACAAGAAGCCCTGAACTGTTCCAGCCAGTAAAAAACAGAGCAAGAACAGAAGAGAGCGACGTGCATACTGCACCGCTCACGCCGCACTGCGAAACGTACGCCGCTACTGTGTGTCCGCCGGATCATTGTATCTTTTACGTGTGAATAGTGAATATACGTTGTAAAAACCTCCCGGGCCTTATTAATTGGCATTGCCACTTCCCTCACGCAATCCAGCACTCATTGTGGGGACGGAAAGGCGTCCTGTGCCGATCCTACGCCCCACATAATCAGTTCTCATTCAAGCAACTCGATAACTATGAACGCTTGTTGTGTGGTCGTAAAACCAATACCGAATGACAAGATAATACGTAAACATTTAAACAAACTTTGCACAAATACGAGAAATTCCCGTGCCACACATGAGTTCAAATATTTTTGTTATCTGTGGCGCCGGCATAATATTATCTTTGACATTGATAAATGACGATGTCTTAGTAGTCCATTGAAAAGTTACATTTGGGGTTGCGTTTTTAGAGACGCAATTTTATTTTTGAAGTGTAGGGGGTCAGTCTAAAGCTAAAACCAAGTTTGTGGGTCGCCACCCTTGTCCCACGGCCGCCATCTTAAAAATAAGGGTTGAAATGGTTTTACCATGTATCTCTTAAACTATTTATCTGACAAAAAAATGTATAAACATTTTTTGTTGCAAATTAAATTCTCTACAACTTTGGTCTAGTAACTTTTGTCGTAGAACTATAAATAAAAAAGTTATAAGCGAAAATGTTAAGAAATTCAATGTTAAGCAATGTCCATTGCAACGTCATCAGAACATGTGTTTATAAGGTTCATAATACTTTTTTGTACTCTCATTAATACCAAATACCCAAGGGGCCATTAGGAACAAAAGAACACCTGCCTGCTATTATTATTATTATTTCTAACCTCTCTTATTGTAAGAATAGCTGATAATATTGTGTTGAAGTTGTCGTAAAAAAAGTAGTTTTCACTAAAGTTAAAATCGTGTCTAAAATCATTCGAAATCGTCTTCACAATTAAAATCAGAATAAAATACATCCGCACGTACAGAAATATATAGCACAACTAAAAGATATAAGTTGAACGACAACTTCAACACAATATTATCAGCTATTCTTACAATAGAGAGGTTAGAAATAATAATAATAATAGCAGGCAGATGTTCTTTTGTTCCCTAATGGCCCCTTGGGTATTGGTAATGAAAGTACAAAAAAGTATTATGAACCTTATAAACACACGTTCTGATGACGTTGCAATGGACATTGCTTAACATTGAATTTCTTAACATTTTCGCTAATAACTTTTATTTATAGTTCTACGACAAAAGTTACTAGACCAAAGTTGTAGAGAATTTAATTTGCAACAAAAAATGTTTATACATTTTTGTCAGATAAATAGTTTAAGAGATACATCGTAAAACCATTTCAACCCCTATTTTCAAGATGGCGGCCGGGACAAGGGTGGCGACCCCACAAACTTGGTTTTAGCTTTAGACTGACCCCCCCTACACTTCAAAAAAATAAAATTGCGTCCTCTAAAAAACGCAAGGTAAGGCCTAAAAAATGTAACATTTCAATGGACTATAGTTTTTTTAATAAAAAGAAAGGTGGACCAAGGAACAACTTTATTCAACTGTATGTGTGACGTCATCAAGAATTTCTCGGTTTTTATTTTTTTGTTTCTTTGAAATTAAGTATTCAAAAATATGAAAAATACATAATCGTACTCAGAGTAGAAAAAATTAAGAAATGTGTATTTTTTGTTTAAGGCACGTTAACATTTTGAAATGTTAATTTTACGCTGAAGCTTTTGTCCATGAAGGATACATCAGTAAAAGAATCACACTTGGACTTGATAATTTATCTATTTTAAACTCAAATCAAAGTCGTTTGCCCTTATGGTAATTTTAAAGGATCTTTAGTAAGGGACCGTAAACACTGTAGTCACAAGAAATCAATCTTATGAGACTGCTAATCATTTTTGTAGGTACATATTCTATTTTTAAGATGGGACAGCAAGGGCAGCACCTTTACCATTTAAATATGAACGTGAAAGATAAAAAATATCTGTATAAATAATAATAAACAATACGTGAACAAAAAGCGGCGTTGGCCTAGTTGATTGTGGAACGGACTGCCAAGACGAATGTCCGCAGGTTCAAATCCAAAGGCACACACCTCTGACTTCTCTAAAAATATTATGTGTATATTCTTTGTGAATTATCGCTTGCTTCAACGGTGAAGGAAAACATCGTGAGGAAACCTACAAACCTGGGAAATTCTCTAGAGGAATTTTCAAGGTTGTGTATCACTACTACTACGTTGTGACTATAGGTTATATATCATCACGTTATGATCAAAAGGAGCGGAGCAGTAATGAAAACTGTAGCAAAAGGGGAACTTTATAACTTTTGAGAGATTTAAACGAAAAACTATATCACGCGGGCGGAGCCGCGGGCAAAAGCTAGTTTACAATAAATAAAAATCGCTACACCCGTTCAATGAATTAAATAAATTGTTAAGTAAAAGTGTGAAATCTACTAACTGACGACATTCTGCTGGAATTCTGCTCTTGCCGTTAAATGTTCAGCCGCAACAGCTCATAAACGTTGTTATTTGTCCTTAACGCATATTATGTCATGTTACCAGTATTTTCCTTTCCGTAAATATACAGCTTTAGTTACATCTTTCTTTAACCAACTCTGTTATGGGACCGACATTAACGGGTGCCTGGTCGCATGTTGTGTTGATTACGTTAAGCCCAGCATCAATGGCATCTTCCAAGACAGTTCGTATTAATATTTTTAGCTCTATCTTATTAAGTCCATTTGTGAAATAATATGCTATTGGCTCATTAAAATATTTTTTTTATGCGTTTTATTATAAAACCAAAGCGTAGTTAGAAAAAGAGCATTTTTAATGTGAAGCAAACTCTTTATCTTTGTATGGATCATATGACACAGACAAAAAGACCAAAGCAAAAACAATATTTTTCCTTTTTATTTCCAACAGTGGAAAATTGTAGGGATTTATTCCTGCGATTATATTAATTTGGCTTTTACAGTTCTTGATGATGGTAGAGTAAAATACTTGCATAAAAGTTTGTAATATTTAGGACGTTTTTTTGAATAAAGACAATGACAATTTTTTTTCCTCTGGTGAAAATCGTCTTCCCTTCGCTTTCGTAAATGTTTTATATCTTTTTGGAATAAACCAATTTGAGTATACCGCGTGTCTTCGGGACCTACTTGTAAGGCAGTAGATATGGTCCGAAAATACTTTAGTAATATCTGAAAAATAAAACATTAATGAATATTACTGTTCGAGCAAGGAAAAGTAACTTGTTGAGTAGGACATATAAGAAGCGGTACATTTGTCCCGTACATAACGTCAAAAAGGAAGAGTGGCTCAAAATTATATATTGTACTACTTTAAACTTTATGTCGCGGCAGTCGCGTTACTCATTCTCCGTGGTTAACTATAGGACGAGGACAGAGAGGTAGACAATTACAATAGGACGTTATTTTACAATGAACATTATGGTACTGCGTTTCGAGTCGCGAGTCAGAGGAAAGTATTTTGAGTGTTATCATTACAAAATACTGTAAGGCGCATTAAAGCTGCCTCGCCCTCAGTACGCCTCGCCTAATTTGAAGTAGGACATTGTACCGGCTCAATGTTAAAATGAGGCTACTCTTACAAACTCTTTTTCATGTCATGTCCTACCCAATTCTAATTAGTAACTATACGTTATCAAATATAGGATGATAATTTTGACAGCTCCTTCACATGAAGTTTCGTATTTTTTTTCATCATATTTTTATTTTGAAGTGCCACTCATTATCATAATGAACAATCACGGACTATCGCAAATCGCCATTGAAATAAAATAAATCGATAATATAAAAATTTGCATTTAGATTTAATTTTATTATTTTTTGCAAATATTCGAGTTGTTTGTAATTTATCACATTTATTGGTAAAAAAATCTATAATTAATATATCTAATGTTTTCACGATTTAAATAGTTAACACAATGATAACTGTAAGTGGTATAGGGTTTAAAAAACATAAATGGAAATGGCTTACCAATAATAAATAGATAATTCAATAAAAAAAATATTTATATCATGAACATACTAAATAATTATGCAACTATCGATATCAAGTTTTATAAAATGGTAATCGATAATCGAATACGTTCAATAACGATTATACCTTAGCCTCATCATTAGTGTGATTTGTCAAAATTAACATCCTAAATTTTAAAAGTATAAGTAAACATTTTCACAACTTTTAAGTAAGACTAGCTTTT
>NW_023592661.1:0-9469 GCF_014839805.1 Manduca sexta | reverse complement strand
AAGTATGGGGCAGGTAGCGATCCTTTTAACGTTTACACAGTTTTAATAGACCATAAACTCCACTCATTAATATTCTACACACATAAAAACAGTGTTCATTACCAATATTGTTAATATCCGCAAACAAACACGAAGGATAAATCGTATCTATTAAATTTAACTTCTTGGATGGCCTAATATCTGTCTAGGGTTCTTATTATAGACATCTAGTCTATGATCAGGGGGCTATGCTAATGTTTCTAAGATGTCTAACAGTGGTGGTCTTAGGCGGCAATCGCTCTGAGGTCACCGTGTCGATGGCTCATAGTTGCAAGGCCCACATTTCTATGTGACACAATGTAACACTATGTTATTGCGCCAATCCGGTAAAGGCCATGCAAAAAGGTGTCAAGTTCCAGGGTCATACTTGTATATCTGGTTCCAACAGGCCAGCATAATTGTGTTGACTACTGAGGGACTATCATCTTTTGTCAGTAGACATTGTATTGAGTCCCTCTCCACCTAACACCAGGTGCAGTGTGGTCACTATGCTCTGAATGTATAAAAAAGTTAATAATTTTAGGAATAATTTATTTCAAATCGGTTTTAATGGCTTACTTTCAAAAATGCATTATAATGTCTCTGTTTGGACTCTATATGTAACTAAAACTCCTTGTTATAATAGTTTACAATTCATTACCCATCTTATAATGGTATCAGATATATTTAGAAGTCATACATTTTGTAAAACAAATTTTCTTATATATTTTAATGCTGGAATATGTCATCATTACATAGGTATTGAAACAATTTGGCATGGACATCAAATAACTAGTTTCAACAAGAATTCACAATTATAATTGGATGTAGATACGCAAAACAGATCCAGCCCATAAAATGACACTTTTGAGATAGTGAAGACTGAAGTTTAAATCATATTTTTGTTATTGTTCTATTTTATATTTTGATAATAAAAAGTTCAAATTAACATATTTTGCCTAGAATGTTTTACTAATGGAAAATATAGACCATATAGACTAGAACTAATTTGGCATACTCGCTCATTTTCGACCGTACTGTGGGTTGGATCATTTTGCATATCAATGTTCAAATCTGAATGTATGTAAAGTTTGCCAATCATATGCCAGCATGGTGGACTAAGGCTTAATTCAGCCTCAGTAATAGAGGAGGTCCGTGCTCAGCAGCAAGTAATATAAACATTCAGGAATAAAGTGTGAACTTATTGTACATCCAGCTCTTCCCGGTTTGGACGACTGCAAGAAGATGGCTTATCAGGGAGTACACAAGGTCCCAATGAGCAGAGGTTGGACAACACAATCTCTATCGATAAGATGATGGTTCACGAACCAAGGTAAAATTTTATATTTCTTAAATTATTATAGAATTCCAGTTATAATATAATTTTATGTTATTTCATATACATTATGATGTTTAAAATAATTTTAGAAGTATCTTGGTATGTTTTCACAAACTGTTGAACAAATTTTGTAAATTTTTATACATGTGTTAGAAAACATGTTTGAATATTTAATGAGATTTTTTTATGTGATATATATTTGTATTTTTTTATGCTGTCTATGAAGGAAATTTCATAAGAGGTAATTATGTTTTGGATTAATTAAAAAATTTACTTTTTAATTAATATTTTAAACATATTCACTTATACAATTGTTTGATAAATTAAACAACTCTTATTTCTGAGTAAATGCAACAGCTGGCTATAAACAGTATCTCTCAGTGCTGCTTCTAGTTACTATGGTTTTGGTGTAGTCTAGATTATCTTCAGAGATGTCTGTTACAACTTCAACTCAAAGTTGGTGCACCAATTTTAAATCAGTATTGAACCTGACTTGACAACCTGACAGAAATATTAACTGCTTACAGTGTATTTTAAATTGGTCCTATCTAGTGGAAAAAGAGATAAGTCATTGTACCATCAAACAGACATATCAGATTTGTATATAAGGACCATCCAAGAACCAAACCTACAATCCATATCTAAACCATTAGGTACAAATGCCACCAATGCGAAGGCGCGGCGTGCGGCGGGCCGGGCTCGGAGTGCCGCGAGGCGCTGTTCTGCTTCAAGTCCTCGGTACGGCTGTCTGACGGCGAGCTGCAGCACTCGCGCGGCTGCTCCGAGCGGAGGGACCATTACCAGTTCACGTGCCGATCTAATGCGCATCATCAGGGGTATGTTATATGCTGGTGGAAAGATATCTGGATAGCTGTGCCGTAAGAAGCCTTTTAGGTGCCTGGTGCGAGCTTCTATAACTGTGATAATGCATGACACAAAACATCCTGGTTTGGTTGTTTTGCGCTCCTACAGTGCTTGGGCACTGCTGATATTACACTACTTAGGATACTCTTGGATAGTGACTAAAAGAAATATTACGCTCATGTCATAGGGGCCATCTTTCACAGAGTTTAGTATCAAGTTGAAATGCAAGCCCAATACATTAATTTTGAATTATATATAAAGTAATGTGCCAACTAGCACTCCACCAGGGATGTTATGGAGCTCCGTAACCGTAACCGAAACTATCGGATATCCGAAACAAAAATATATCCGTAGCCGTATCCGTTAAAAAAGTTTTGCATAAGTTACGGATATGTTACTTCAGATTTTGTTTCACCGCTTACGCGGTACGTGAATTTTATATAGTTTTTTTTATTTTTAATCATAACATACTTAACCTCATTCATAAATAGTTTTTTATTTTGAAGCAGGTAGGTACTTCAATTAGTAAAGTGAAGGAAAATTGTTGTGTTACGTACTAAATTGATTTTGCAAAATGTAAACAGTGTGGTAAAAACTTTTCACGGAGAGGAGGTGGCGCTACTTCACTGCAACTTCATCTCAAATTAAAACACAGAGGTTTTTCGAACACCCATGTCCCCCAATTAATTCATCGATACTTAATAATCGACGATGACGACGAACGATAGTTAGGAATCATCGCCCTACTGTATTACATAATATTTTTATTTTACTTTAATCTAATATCCGTAACCGAAACTATCCGAAACTACCGGATAATCCGAAATAATTACATATCCGTATCCATATCCGAAATTTCATATCCATAACATCCCTGCACTCCACTGCACTTGTCACCCTGGGACACAAGATGTTAAGTCTCATAATGTACAGTTATTATGCTAGCTATAATATCCTTCATAAATGTCGCAGGAGGTCGCTAGATGCGGACCGTTTACAATAAGTTGATCTGGAAATCTTTAGGGGAGGCCCATCTTCAGCAGTGGATATCCTGCAGCTGATGATGATAAATATCCTTCAAACCGGAATATAAAAAAATATTCACACTGCCACTTGCCAATAGAAAAAGATATAGTGGTAGGGGTATCTAGACGTTTATACAACGCACCTAGTGAATCGTGTAAAAATAAAGCTTGTACCGCTGCTCTAATTCTATAAAATTATCACATTGCAGTGTGCGCAAGCGTCACGCCGGTCAGCGAAACGTGACATGCTGCCGCGGCGACATGTGCAACGACGGGGACTTCCCCGGCCTGCCGCCGCTGGCCGACACCTCCATACAGCCGCTGCACTCCAGCGCGCGCAAGCTGGGCGTCATCGTGGCCGCGTCCGTCATAGCCGTCGCCGCTGTCGTCGCCATGGCGGTGTTCGTGGTCAGGCGGAGTCACAGGCAGGTTACGGGTTGGCTGGGCTTCTGAAAAATAGACCATAGGCGGATAGTGTTTACCAGCAGGTGGACTGCTGGCTTGTTTGGCAATAAAAAAAACAGATGAGGTGTACGGCCCTAGCTTCTAGCTGACACCTTCATACAGTCAATATATAACTAAAACCAGTTAAGGCGATACCTCAAGGTCCATTTTCATACATTTTGTTTCGGCTTTAATCTGGGTAACTAAACAAGTATTGGCAAGTAAAGAATTTAAATTCACGTCTAGTTAGTGATTAGTTCGCAGTTGGAAAGAAAATGTAAAATAATTAATAATCATGGATATTTCTGCCTTTAAAATTTCGTCATATTAAATTTTAAAGGCCGAAATATCCATGATTATTAATTATTTTTACGATTTTCTTTCAACTGCGAGAACTAATCACTAACTAGACGTGAATTTAAATTCTTTACTTGCCAATACTTGTTTAGTTACCCAGATTAAAGGCGAAACAAAATGTATGAAAATGGACCTTGAGGTATCGCCTTAAAATCATCAGTCTGACTCTTACTTATAATACAAATGCGAAAGTTTGTGAAAATATTTGGATGTTAGAAGTAAACACAAAAACCGCTAAACGTATTTGGCTTACATTTGGCACACAGGTAGACTGTATTAGTATTTGATTATTAGAGAGAGAGAGAGATAGTATTTGATTATTTAGAGACTTGTGAGAATGGCTTTTCACGCGGCCGACTTCATGAGCACATTATATTTAGATATTTAGATCTCTTGGGACTTAAGTCAGCCTGTCAAGCTAATACAGTGTCAATTAATTTTTAAATATCAGTTAATTCTTTGATTGCCTAATTTATCCTTTATCAAAGAAGGTGCATTAACACTGCATATGTTAGCTTTCATTCTGAAACACACTTTAATAGTCAGTGGTGAATAAAATTAGTTTTAAATATTGTAACGTTTGTGTTCTAGGTTGCGAGTGTCGCGCGCCGCTCTGCACAAGCTGGGCGCGGATCCGAATTACTTCTCATCTAATGTCTATAATCCGCAAGTCACCAATCCGTTTTATGAAGGTATATTTAACTTTTTACATTATAAGTAAATCTAGACTGCTTCAGTGGCGTAGTTGCTATGGCAGCGCTGTAATGTCTTGGGTTCGGAATCCCGGGTCGGGCAAAGTGATATTTGGGTTTTTCTGCTCAGTTTCAGCCCGGAGTTTTGAATATGTGCCCGATATGGCGATAGGCTCGCCCCTATCATATCATAGGATGGAACCCACTTGGTGAAAAGTAGGTGCTCTGGTTGCACCCCTGCATACCATTTCAGGGATAAATGCGTGACATGTGTGTGCATGTAGTAAATCCTTTATCCAATTTACAGAGTTTCTATCAAACAGTAATATATCGTTAACTATTTTGGTACTAATCATCACGACGACGTGGCGAACCTAGTTGGGTGTGGAGTGGACTGCCGAAGTCCGCAGGTTCAAATCTCAAGAGCATCCACCTCTAACTTTTCTAAAATTTACTTGTTTTAACGGCGAAGGAAAATATTGTGAAGAAACCTGCAAATCCTGAGCAGTCTGTATATGAATTTTGAGGGTGTGTGAAGACTATCAATCCACACTTGGCCAGCGTGGTGGACTAAGGCCTTATCCCTCTCAGTAGTTTAGGAAGCCTGTGCCCAGCAGTAGGACAGTATATAATACAGGGCTGATATTATATTATATAAGCATGAACTAACCTAAACAAGTGATCCATTATCATGTTAACTTTTATTTTGATTGTTGACATAATTTATGTATATACTACTTGAGACATCAGTAAACTCAGCAGTTGGCTAATTCAAAATGAAAATCCTTTATTTACTAAAAAGAGTGTTATTGTGCAGGCGGCGAGGGGTCTGGCGGCGCGGGCGCAGGCTGGGTGGTGGCGGTGGCGGCGGGCGACTCCACGCTGCGCGAGTACCTGGAGTGCTCGGTGACGTCGGGCTCGGGCTCGGGGCTGCCGCTCATGGTGCAGCGCACGCTCGCCAAGCAGGTCACGCTCTACGACTGCATCGGGAAGGTGTGTAGCCAACCACGTTATACGGAGACAATTTGACATTGCATTCATAGGTAATACCAGCCCTCTGTTATACGAAGACAATGTCTCATTGCATTAATAAGTAATACCAGCCCTCTGTTATGGAGACAATTTGACATTGCATTAATAGGTAATACCATATATTATATTATATGAAATAAAGCTATTTTGTGGATTTTATAGCGGTTTTAATATATAATAATTTTCTTTCGACGTTACGAAGACAGTTGCCTTCGTGGTTACGGGAGCGGACTGAGGTGTTGGTAGTTCAAAAAGTAAAAGTTGCATTATCTACCTATTCTTCACGATTATACGATTTTTTTATTGGAATTTTTGGTTAGAATGAATTTGATGTTTACCAATTTTCCAAACCACTCAACGCTAGTTCATAACGTAACAACATAGTGATAAGGGCATTTTCCTCAAATGTCCAGGAACATTAAAGGTTTCTAGGATATTACAAACATAGTTTTATGTATGGTGTGCGTACGCGCAGGGTCGGTACGGCGAGGTGTGGCGCGGCTCGTGGTACGCGGACTCCGTGGCGGTGAAGATATTCTTCTCGCGCGACGAGGCGAGCTGGCGCCGCGAGACCGAGATCTACAGCACCGTGCTGCTGCGCCACGACAACATACTCGCGTACATCGGCAGCGACATGACCAGCCGGGGCAGTTGCACGCAGGTATATACTTCACAACCGACACTTTACATTACTTCCCGCAGCAGTATATTGCCATGCTTTCAGGTTCGTTTACTCTAATGGAAATATTTCTATATGCAACCAACTCGTCTCAATTTATATAATCTCTAAGCTTCTAAATATGCTAAGTCCGATTGCTGTGATAATTTATATGGTAAAAGCTCTTGTGGTATAAACAAAACCTTACTTAACAGTAACAAAATCAGTTCTTCCAGGATGACAGCCTTCTTAGTTAAAGAAATTTTGTAAATTATGTTGTATTTTGCACACAGTTATGGTTGATAACTCACTTCCACCCGCTGGGCTCGCTGCACGAGTACCTGTCCCGGACCACACTCACGCGTCATCAGATGATGGTCATCGTGCTCTCCACGGTCAACGGGCTGCTGCATCTGCACACCCAGATACACGGCACGCAGGTAACTTGAACCATTGTCAGGGAGTGCGTTGGTGTGATAGCTTTTTTACTTCCTTTGTCTATACATGAGAAAACTATAAATCAGGCACTGGACTAAATCTGAAGTTTGAATTATAATGCATTGTGTGGATTAGCTTTCGTCCTTATGAGACATTATCTGTTAATTTGTTAGGACTTATTCTATATATCTATATATATAAAAATGAATCCCTATTTCCCTTGGACACGCCATCACGCGTGAACGGCTGGACCTTTTTAATTATTATTATTATTTTTTGTTGTGTTTGTTATTGTCAGGAGTAGGTTAAAGAAAAAAGTTCAATAAATTGCGCGGCAAATTAGAAAATGTAACGAAAATATTAATTTTATATAACTGTCAATTGTTTGAAATAACTGTCAGCGATTGACAGAATGCGCGCTGCAAATTCATAGTTAAGACGGGACAACTAGTCCATTGAAAAGTTACATTTGGGGTTGCGTTTTTTAGAGGACGCAATTTTATTTTTTTGAAGTGTAGGGGGGGTCAGTGTAAATCTAAAACCAAGTTTGTGGGGTCGCCACCCTTGTCCCACGGCCGCCATCTTGAAAATAGGGGTTGAAATGGTTTTACGATGTATCTCTTAAACTATTTATCTGACAAAAAAATGTATGAACATTTTTTGTTGCAAATTAAATTCTCTACAGCTTTGGTTTAGTAACTTTTGTCGTAGAACTATAAATCAAAAAGTTATAAGCAAAAATGTTAAGAAATTCAATGTTAAGCAATGTCCATTGCAACGTCATCAGAACGTGTGTTTATAAAGTTCATAATACTTTTTTTTGTACTCTCATTAATACCCAAATACCCAAGGGACCATTAGGGAACAAAAGATCATCTGCCTGCTATTATTATTATTATTTCTAACCTCTCTTATTGTAAGAATAGCTGATAATATTGCGTTGAAGTTGTCGTAAGTAGGTTATTTATTAGCATTTTGACTTTTAAAAGTCTTTTAAAAGTCAAAATGCTAATAAAAAAAAAATAGTTTTTACTAAAGTTAAAATCGTGTCTAAAATCATTCGAAATCGTCTTCACAATTAAAAACAGAATAAAATACATCCGCACGTACAGAAATATGTAGCACAACTAAAAGATATAAGTTGAACGACAACTTCAACACAATATTATAAGCTATTCTTACAATAAGAGAGGTTAGAAATAATAATAATAATAGCAGGCAGATGATCTTTGTTCCCTAATGGTCCCTTGGGTATTTGGGTATTAATGAGAGTACAAAAAGTATTATGAACCTTATAAACACACGTTCTGATGACGTTGCAATGGACATTGCTTAACATTGAATTTCTTAACATTTTCGCTTATAACTTTTTTATTTATAGTTCTACGACAAAAGTTACTAGACCAAAGTTGTAGAGAATTTAATTTGCAACAAAAAATGTTCATACATTTTTTTTTGTCAGATAAATAGTTTAAGAGATACATCGTAAAAACCAATTCAACCCCTATTTTCAAGATGGCGGCCGTGGGACAAGGGTGGCGACCCCACAAACTTGGTTTTAGCTTTAGACTGACCCCCCCTACACTTCAAAAAAATAAAATTGCGTCCTCTAAAAAACGCAAGGTAAGGCCTAAAAAATGTAACATTTCAATGGACTAAACGTCTGTCGGGTCAACTAGTGCCTAATAATTAGCCCATATGACATGTCCATCATTACACATCACAATGTTTAGCAGCAACAGTTATATATACGTAGCTATTGTAAACAAATCTGTTAGTTAGTCTGTTAACTTCGCAGGGCAAACCAGCGATAGCTCACCGCGACATAAAGACGAAGAACATCCTGGTGAAGATAAACGGCGAGTGCTGCATAGCTGATCTGGGGCTGGCGCTGACGCAAGCGCACATCTCCGCACAGCAGCACCACTGCACCAGGCAGGGCACTAAGCGGTACATGAGTCCAGAGATGCTGGACCAGAGGTACTCCATATTTAAATAATTTTAGACTAACAAGCAGTGGCGAAGGGTGAAGTTTAGTGAAGGTAACTTGATAGAACATATAAGTACTCGTTCGGTCTCCACACCGAACGCACGTTCATACACGGGGGAGATTTGTCGCGGCCCTAGGCACACAGTTAGGTGTGTATACCTCACGGTTGCCAATACACATTGAGGCCTATAAAGGCTCGCGTACATTTCCTTTCCTTAAGACAAGTTTTTACTGTAATCATAAAATCTTGACGTCCGCAACCATCCAGTATATTTTCTACAGACAGTCAATAATATCAATGTAATATCCATCAGCATGAACCCGCTGTGTCTGGAGTCGTACCTGCGCTGCGACGTGTATGCGCTTGCGCTGGTGGTGTGGGAGGTGTGCCGGCGCGTGTCCCCCGCCAGCCCGCCGGCGCTGCCGTACCACCCGCTCGTGCCGCAGGACCCCAGCTTCGACGACATGAGGAAGATCGTGGCTGTGGAGCAGGTCAGGCCGGATCCGCCGCATTCTGATCATCCGGTGAGCATACTATCACAAAAATCCAAGGTTTATTTTTCTGATTTTTTATCGCTTCGTAGTATAGTGCGGTTACGGCGTGTGCGTGAG